>NW_026780791.1:0-25000 GCF_030144855.1 Hypanus sabinus
TAATCACTCTGTGTCTGACCCCGGGAGTGTTGGGACCGGGTAGAGGAATAATCACTCTGTGTCTGACCCCCGGGAGTGCTTGATGGGACCGTGTAGAGGAATAATCACTCTGTGTCTGATCCCGGGAGTGTTTGATGGGACCGTGTAGCGGAATAATCACTCTGTGTCTGACCCCGGGTGTGTTTGATGGGACCGTGAAGAGGAATAATCACTTTGTGTCTGACCCCGGGAGTGTGTGATGGGACGGCGTGGAGGAAGATTCACTCTGTGTCTGACCCCTGGAGTGTTCGATGGGACCGTGTAGAGGAATAATCACACTGTGTCAGACCACGGGAGTGTGAGATGGGACGGTGTGGAGGGAGATTCACTCTGTGTCTGACGCCGGGAGTGCTTGATGGTACCGTGTAGAGGAATAACCACTCTGTGTCTGACCCCGGGAGAGTGTGATGGGATGGCGTGGAGGGAGATTCACTCTGTGTCTGACCCCGGGAGTGTTTGATGGGCCCGTGTAGAGGAATAATCACTCTGTGTCTGACCCCGGGAGAGTGTGATGGGACGGCGTGGAAGGAGATGCACACTGTGTCTGACCCTCGGAGAGTGTGATGGGCGGTGTAGAGGAATAATCACTCTGTGTCTGACACCGGGAGTTTGTGACGGGACGATGTGGAGGGAGATTCACTCTGTGTCTGACACCGGGAGTGTTTGCTGGGACCGTGTAGAGGAATAATCACTCTGTCTGACCCCGGGAGTGTGTGTTGGGACGGTGCGGACGGAGATTCACTCTGTGTCTGACCCCGGGAGTGTTTCATGAGACCGTGTAGAGGAATAATCACTCTGTGACTGACACCGGGATTGTGTGATGGTACCGTGTAGAGGAATAATCACTCTGTGTCTGACCCCGGGAGAGTTTGATGGGGCCGTGTAGAGGAATAATCACTCTGTGTCTGACCACGGGAGTGTTTGATGGTACCGTGTAGAGGAATAATCACTCTGTGTCTGACCCCTGGAATGTTTGATCGGTCAGTGTAGAGGAATAATCACTGTGTGTCTGACCCCGGGAAGTTTTAATGAGACAGTGTATAGGAATATTCACTCTGGGACTGACCCCTGGAGTGGTTGATTTGACCGTGCAGAGGAATAATCACTCTGTGTCTGACGTCGGGAGTGTGTGATGAGACGGTGTGGACGGAGATTCACTCTGTGTCTGAACGCGGGAGTGTTTGATGGTACCGTGTAGAGGAATAATCACTCTGTGCCTGACCCCGGGAGTGTTTGATGGTATCGTGTAGAGGAATAATCACTCTGTGCCTGACCCCGGGAGTGTTTGATGGTACCGTGTAGAGAAATAATCGCTCTGTGTCTGACCCCGGGAATGTTTGATGGGACAGTGTAGAGGAATAATCACTCTGTGTCTGACCCCCGTAGTGCTTGATGGTACCGTGTAGAGGATTAATCACTCTGTGTCTGACCCCGGGAAGTTTTGATGAGACAGTGTATAGAATAATCACTCTGGGACTGACCCCTGGAGTGTTTGATTGGACCGTGCAGAGGAATAATCACTCTGTGTCTGACTTCGGGAGTGTGTGATGAGACGGTGTGGACGGAGATTCACTCTGTGTCTGACCGCGGGAGTGTTTGATGGTACCGTGTAGAGGAATAATCACTCTGTGCCTGACCCCCGTTTTGTTTGATGGTACCGTGTAGAGGAATAATCTCTCTGTGTCTGACCCCGGGTGTGTTTGATGGGACCGTGTAGAGGAATAATCACTCTGTCTCTGATCCCTGGAGTGTTTGATGGGACCGTGAAGAGGAGTAATCACTTTGTGTCTGACCGCGGGAGTGTGTGATTGGACGGCGTGTAGGGAGATTCACTCTGTGTCTGACCCCGGGAGTGTTTGATGGGACAGTGTAGCGGAATAATCACTCTGTGTCTGACCCCGGGTGTGTTTGATGGGACCGTGTAGAGGAATAATCACTCTGTGCCTGACCCCGGGTGTGTTTGATGGGACCGTGTAGAGGAACAATCACTCATTGTCTAACCTCGGGAGTGTTTTATGGTACCGTGTAGAGGAATAATCACTCTGTGTCTGACCCCTGGAATGTTTGATGGGTCAGTGTAGAGGAATAATCACTCTGTGTCTGACCCCCGGGAGTGTTTGTTGGGACCGTGTGGCGGAATAATCACACTGTGTCTGACCCCCGGGAGTGTTGAATGGGACCGTGTAGAGGAATAATCACTGTGTGTCTGACCCCGGGAAGTTTTAATGAGACAGTGTATAGGAATAATCACTCTGGGACTGACCCCTGGAGTGGTTGATTTGACCGTGCAGAGGAATAATCACTCTGTGTCTGACTTCGGGAGTGTGTGATGAGACGGTGTGGACGGAGATTCACTCTGTGTCTGACCGCGGGAGAGTTTGATGGTACCGTGTACAGGAATAATCACTCTGTGCCTGACCCCGGGAGTGTTTGATGGTATCGTGTAGAGGAATAATCACTCTGTGCCTGACCCCGGGAGTGTTTGATGGTACCGTGTAGAGAAATAATCTCTCTGTGTCTGACCCCGGGAATGTTTGATGGGACAGTGTAGAGGAATAATCACTCTGTGTCTGACCCCCGGGAGTGTTTGTTGGGACCGTGTGGAGGAATAATCACACTGTGTCTGACCCCCGGGAGTGTTGAATGGGACCGTGTAGAGGAATAATCACTGTGTGTCTGACCCCGGGAAGTTTTAATGAGACAGTGTATAGGAATAATCACTCTGGGACTGACCCCTGGAGTGGTTGATTTGACCGTGCAGAGGAATAATCACACTGTGTCTGACTTCGGGAGTGTGTGATGAGACGGTGTGGACGGAGATTCACTCTGTGTCTGACCGCGGGAGTGTTTGATGGTACCGTGTAGAGGAATAATCACTCTGTGCCTGACCCCGGGAGTGTTTGATGGTACCGTGTAGAGAAATAATCGCTCTGTGTCTGACCCCGGGAATGTTTGATGGGACAGTGTAGAGGAATAATCACTCTGTGTCTGACCCCCGTAGTGCTTGATGGTACCGTGTAGAGGATTAGTCACTCTGTGTCTGACCCCGGGAAGTTTTGATGAGACAGTGTATAGAATAATCACTCTGGGACTGACCCCTGGAGTGTTTGATTGGACCGTGCAGAGGAATAATCAATCTGTGTCTGACTTCGGGAGTGTGTGATGAGACGGTGTGGACGGAGATTCACTCTGTGTCTGACCGCGGGAGTGTTTGATGGTACCGTGTAGAGGAATAATCACTCTGTGTCTGACCCCCGTAGTGCTTGATGGCACCGTGTAGAGGATTAATCACTCTGTGTCTGACGCCGGGTGTGTTTGATGGGACCGTGAAGAGAAATAATCACTCTGTGCCTGACCCCCGTAGTGTTTGATGGTACCGTGTAGAGGAATAATCTCTCTGTGTCTGACCCCGGGTGTGTTTGATGGGACCTTGTAGAGGAATAATCACTTTGTGGCCGAACCCCGGGAGTGTTTGATGGGACCGTGTAGAGGAATAATCACTCTGTCTCTGATGCCGGGAGTGTTTGATGGGACCGTGTAGAGGAATAATCACTCTGTGTCTGACCCCGGGAGTGTTTGATGGGACCGTGAAGAGGAGTAATCACTTTGTGTCTGACCGCGGGAGTATGTGATTGGACGGCGTGTAGGGAGATTCACTCTGTGTCTGACCCCGGGAGTGATTGATGGGACCGTGTAGCGGAATAATCACTCTGTGTCTGACCCCGGGTGTGTTTGATGGGACCGTGTAGAGGAATAATCACTCTGTGCCTGACCCCGGGAGTGTTTGATGGGATCGTGTAGCGGAACAATCACTCTTTGTCTAACCTCGGGAGTGTTTGATGGTACCGTGTAGAGGAATAATCACTCAGTGTCTGACCCCGGGAGCGTGTGATGGGCGGTGTAGAGGGAGATTCACTCTGTGTCTGACCCCGGGCGTGTGTGATGGGACCGTGTAGATGAATAATCACTCTGTGTCTGACACGGGAGTGTGTGAAGGGACGATGTGGATTGAGATTCACTCTGTGTCTGACAGCGGGAGTATTTGATGGGACCATGTAGAGGAATAATCACTCTGTGTCTAACTCGGGAGTGTGTGATGGGACGGTGTGGTGTGAGATTCACTCTGTGTCTGTCCCCGGGAGAGTTTGATTGTACCGTGTAGGGGAATAATCACTCTGTGTCTGACCCGCGGGAGTGTTTGATGGGACCGTGTAGCGGAATAATCACTCTGTGTCTGACTCCGGGAGTGTTTGATGGGACCGTGTAGAGGAATAATCACTCTGTGTCTGACCCCGGGAGAGTTTGATGGGGCCGTGTAGAGGAATAATCACTCTGTGTCTGACCACGGGAGTGTTTGATGGTACCGTGTAGAGGAATAATCACTCTGTGTCTGACCCCTGGAATGTTTGATCGGTCAGTGTAGAGGAATAATCACTCTGTGCCTGACCCCGGGAGTGTTTGATGGTACCGTGTAGAGAAGTAATCGCTCTGTGTCTGACCCCGGGAATGTTTGATGGGACAGTGTAGAGGAATAATCACTCTGTGTCTGACTTCGGGAGTGTGTGATGAGACGGTGTGGACGGAGATTCACTCTGTGTCTGACCGCGGGAGAGTTTGATGGTACCGTGTACAGGAATAATCACTCTGTGCCTGACCCCGGGAGTGTTTGATGGTATCGTGTAGAGGAATAATCACTCTGTGCCTGACCCCGGGAGTGTTTGATGGTACCGTGTAGAGAAATAATCGCTCTGTGTCTGACCCCGGGAATGTTTGATGGGACAGTGTAGAGGAATAATCACTCTGTGTCTGACCCCCGGGAGTGTTTGTTGGGACCGTGTGGAGGAATAATCACACTGTGTCTGAACCCCGGGAGTGTTGAATGGGACCGTGTAGAGGAATAATCACTGTGTGTCTGACCCCGGGAAGTTTTAATGAGACAGTGTATAGGAATAATCACTCTGGGACTGACCCCTGGAGTGGTTGATTTGACCGTGCAGAGGAATAATCACACTGTGTCTGACTTCGGGAGTGTGTGATGAGACGGTGTGGACGGAGATTCACTCTGTGTCTGACCGCGGGAGTGTTTGATGGTACCGTGTAGAGGAATAATCACTCTATGCCTGACCCCGGGAGTGTTTGATGGTATCGTGTAGAGGAATAATCACTCTGTGCCTGACCCCGGGAGTGTTTGATGGTACCGTGTAGAGAAATAATCGCTCTGTGTCTGACCCCGGGAATGTTTGATGGGACAGTGTAGAGGAATAATCACTCTGTGTCTGACCCCCGTAGTGCTTGATGGTACCGTGTAGAGGATTAATCACTCTGTGTCTGACCCCGGGAAGTTTTGATGAGACAGTGTATAGAATAATCACTCTGGGACTGACCCCTGGAGTGTTTGATTGGACCGTGCAGAGGAATAATCAATCTGTGTCTGACTTCGGGAGTGTGTGATGAGACGGTGTGGACGGAGATTCACTCTGTGTCTGACCGCGGGAGTGTTTGATGGTACCGTGTAGAGGAATAATCACTCTGTGTCTGACCCCCGTAGTGCTTGATGGCACCGTGTAGAGGATTAATCACTCTGTGTCTGACGCCGGGTGTGTTTGATGGGACCGTGAAGAGAAATAATCACTCTGTGCCTGACCCCCGTAGTGTTTGATGGTACCGTGTAGAGGAATAATCTCTCTGTGTCTGACCCCGGGTGTGTTTGATGGGACCTTGTAGAGGAATAATCACTTTGTGGCCGAACCCCGGGAGTGTTTGATGGGACCGTGTAGAGGAATAATCACTCTGTCTCTGATGCCGGGAGTGTTTGATGGGACCGTGTAGAGGAATAATCACTCTGTGTCTGACCCCGGGAGTGTTTGATGGGACCGTGAAGAGGAGTAATCACTTTGTGTCTGACCGCGGGAGTATGTGATTGGACGGCGTGTAGGGAGATTCACTCTGTGTCTGACCCCGGGAGTGATTGATGGGACCGTGTAGCGGAATAATCACTCTGTGTCTGACCCCGGGTGTGTTTGATGGGACCGTGTAGAGGAATAATCACTCTGTGCCTGACCCCGGGAGTGTTTGATGGGATCGTGTAGCGGAACAATCACTCTTTGTCTAACCTCGGGAGTGTTTGATGGTACCGTGTAGAGGAATAATCACTCAGTGTCTGACCCCGGGAGCGTGTGATGGGCGGTGTAGAGGGAGATTCACTCTGTGTCTGACCCCGGGCGTGTGTGATGGGACCGTGTAGATGAATAATCACTCTGTGTCTGACCACGGGAGTGTGTGAAGGGACGATGTGGATTGAGATTCACTCTGTGTCTGACAGCGGGAGTATTTGATGGGACCATGTAGAGGAATAATCACTCTGTGTCTAACTCGGGAGTGTGTGATGGGACGGTGTGGTGTGAGATTCACTCTGTGTCTGTCCCCGGGAGAGTTTGATTGTACCGTGTAGAGGAATAATCACTCTGTGTCTGACCCGCGGGAGTGTTTGATGGGACCGTGTAGCGGAATAATCACTCTGTGTCTGACTCCGGGAGTGTTTGATGGGACCGTGTAGAGGAATAATCAGTCTGTGTCTGACCCCGGGAGTGTTTGATGGGACAGTGTAGAGGAATAATCACTCTGTGTCTGACCCCCGTAGTGTTTGATGGTACCGTGCAGAGGAATAATCACTCTGTGTCTGACGTCGGGAGTGTGTAATGAGACGGTGTGGACGGAGATTCACTCTGTGTCTGACCGCGGGAGTGTTTGATGGTACCGTGTAGAGGAATAATCACTCTGTGCCTGACCCCGGGAGTGTTTGATGGTATCGTGTAGAGGAATAATCACTCTGTGCCTGACCCCGGGAGTGTTTGATGGTACCGTGTAGAGAAATAATCGCTCTGTGTCTGACCCCGGGAATGTTTGATGGGACAGTGTAGAGGAATAATCACTCTGTGTCTGACCCCCGTAGTGCTTGATGGTACCGTGTAGAGGATTAATCACTCTGTGTCTGACCCCGGGAAGTTTTGATGAGACAGTGTATAGAATAATCACTCTGGGACTGACCCCTGGAGTGTTTGATTGGACCGTGCAGAGGAATAATCACTCTGTGTCTGACTTCGGGAGTGTGTGATGAAACGGTGTGGACGGAGATTCACTCTGTGTCTGACCGCGGGAGTGTTTGATGGTACCGTGTAGAGGAATAATCACTCTGTGTCTGACCCCCGTAGTGCTTGATGGCACCGTGTAGAGGATTAATCACTCTGTGTCTGACGCCGGGTGTGTTTGATGGGACCGTGAAGAGAAATAATCACTCTGTGCCTGACCCCCGTAGTGTTTGATGGTACCGTGTAGAGGAATAATCTCTCTGTGTCTGACCCCGGGTGTGTTTGATGGGACCTTGTAGAGGAATAATCACTTTGTGTCCGAATCCCGGGAGTGTTTGATGGGACCTTGTAGAGGAATAATCACTCTGTCTCTGATCCCGGGAGTGTTTGATGGGACCGTGTAGAGGAATAATCACTCTGTGTCTGACCCCTGGAGTGTTTGATGGGACCGTGAAGAGGAGTAATCACTTTGTGTCTGACCGCGGGAGTGTGTGATTGGACGGCGTGTAGGGAGATTCACTCTGTGTCTGACCCCGGGAGTGTTTGATGGGACCGTGTAGCGGAATAATCACTCTGTGTCTGACCCCGGGTGTGTTTGATGGGACCGTGTAGAGGAATAATCACTCTGTGCCTGACCCCGGGTGTGTTTGATGGGACCGTGTAGAGGAACAATCACTCATTGTCTAACCTCGGGAGTGTTTTATGGTACCGTGTACAGGAATAATCACTCTGTGTCTGACCCCTGGAATGTTTGATGGGTCAGTGTAGGGGAATAATCACTCTGTGTCTGACCCCCGTAGTGCTTGATGGTACCGTGTAGAGGAATAATCACTCTGTGTCTGACCCCCGGGAGTGTTTGTTGGGACCGTGTGGAGGAATAATCACACTGTGTCTGACCCCCGGGAGTGTTGAATGGGACCGTGTATAGGAATAATCACTCTGGGACTGACCCCTGGAGTGGTTGATTTGACCGTGCAGAGGAATAATCACTCTGTGTCTGACTTCGGGAGTGTGTGATGAGACGGTGTGGACGGAGATTCACTCTGTGTCTGACCGCGGGAGAGTTTGATGGTACCGTGTAGAGGAATAATCACTCTGTGCCTGACCCCGGGAGTGTTTGATGGTATCGTGTAGAGGAATAATCACTCTGTGCCTGACCCCGGGAGTGTTTGATGGTACCGTGTAGAGAAATAATCGCTCTGTGTCTGACCCCGGGAATGTTTGATGGGACAGTGTAGAGGAATAATCACTCTGTGTCTGACCCCCGGGAGTGTTTGTTGGGACCGTGTGGAGGAATAATCACACTGTGTCTGACCCCCGGGAGTGTTGAATGGGACCGTGTAGAGGAATAATCACTGTGTGTCTGACCCCGGGAAGTTTTAATGAGACAGTGTATAGGAATAATCACTCTGGGACTGACCCCTGGAGTGGTTGATTTGACCGTGCAGAGGAATAATCACACTGTGTCTGACTTCGGGAGTGTGTGATGAGACGGTGTGGACGGAGATTCACTCTGTGTCTGACCGCGGGAGTGTTTGATGGTACCGTGTAGAGGGATAATCACTCTGTGCCTGACCCCGGGAGTGTTTGATGGTATCGTGTAGAGGAATAATCACTCTGTGCCTGACCCCGGGAGTGTTTGATGGTACCGTGTAGAGAAATAATCGCTCTGTGTCTGACCCCGGGAATGTTTGATGGGACAGTGTAGAGGAATAATCACTCTGTGTCTGACCCCCGTAGTGCTTGATGGTACCGTGTAGAGGATTAATCACTCTGTGTCTGACCCCGGGAAGTTTTGATGAGACAGTGTATAGAATAATCACTCTGGGACTGACCCCTGGAGTGTTTGATTGGACCGTGCAGAGGAATAATCAATCTGTGTCTGACTTCGGGAGTGTGTGATGAGACGGTGTGGACGGAGATTCACTCTGTGTCTGACCGCGGGAGTGTTTGATGGTACCGTGTAGAGGAATAATCACTCTGTGTCTGACCCCCGTAGTGCTTGATGGCACCGTGTAGAGGATTAATCACTCTGTGTCTGACGCCGGGTGTGTTTGATGGGACCGTGAAGAGAAATAATCACTCTGTGCCTGACCCCCGTAGTGTTTGATGGTACCGTGTAGAGGAATAATCTCTCTGTGTCTGACCCCGGGTGTGTTTGATGGGACCTTGTAGAGGAATAATCACTTTGTGTCCGAACCCCGGGAGTGTTTGATGGGACCGTGTAGAGGAATAATCACTCTGTCTCTGATGCCGGGAGTGTTTGATGGGACCGTGTAGAGGAATAATCACTCTGTGTCTGACCCCGGGAGTGTTTGATGGGACCGTGAAGAGGAGTAATCACTTTGTGTCTGACCGCGGGAGTATGTGATTGGACGGCGTGTAGGGAGATTCACTCTGTGTCTGACCCCGGGAGTGATTGATGGGACCGTGTAGCGGAATAATCACTCTGTGTCTGACCCCGGGTGTGTTTGATGGGACCGTGTAGAGGAATAATCACTCTGTGCCTGACCCCGGGAGTGTTTGATGGGATCGTGTAGCGGAACAATCACTCTTTGTCTAACCTCGGGAGTGTTTGATGGTACCGTGTAGAGGAATAATCACTCTGTGTCTGACCCCGGGAGCGTGTGATGGGCGGTGTAGAGGGAGATTCACTCTGTGTCTGACCCCGGGCGTGTGTGATGGGACCGTGTAGAGGAATAATCACTCTGTGTCTGACCACGGGAGTGTGTGAAGGGACGATGTGGATTGAGATTCACTCTGTGTCTGACAGCGGGAGTATTTGATGGGACCATGTAGAGGAATAATCACTCTGTGTCTAACTCGGGAGTGTGTGATGGGACGGTGTGGTGTGAGATTCACTCTGTGTCTGTCCCCGGGAGAGTTTGATTGTACCGTGTAGAGGAATAATCACTCTGTGTCTGACCCGCGGGAGTGTTTGATGGGACCGTGTAGCGGAATAATCACTCTGTGTCTGACTCCGGGAGTGTTTGATGGGACCGTGTAGAGGAATAATCAGTCTGTGTCTGACCCCGGGAGTGTTTGATGGGACAGTGTAGAGGAATAATCACTCTGTGTCTGACCCCCGTAGTGTTTGATGGTACCGTGTAGAGGAATAATCACTCTGTGTCTGACCCCGGGAGTGTTTGTTGGTACCGTGTAGAGGAATAATCACTCTGTGTCAGACCCCGGGAGTGTTTGATGGGACCGTGTAGAGGAATAATCACTCTGTCTGACACCCGGGAGTGCTTGATGTGACCGTGTAGAGGAATAATCACTCTGTCTGACCCCCGGGAGTGCTTGATGGGACCGTGTAGAGGAATAATCACTCTGTGTCTGATCCCGGGAGTGTTTGATGGGACCGTATAGCGGAATAATCACTCTGTGTCTGACCCCGGGTGTGTTTGATGGGACAGTGAAGAGGAAAAATCACTTTGTGTCTGACCCCGGGAGTGTGTGATGGGACGGCGTGGAGGAAGATTCACTCTGTGTCTGACCCCTGGAGTGTTCGATGGGACCGTGTAGAGGAATAATCACACTGTGTCAGACCACGTGAGTGTGTGATGGGACGATGTGGAGGGAGATTCACTCTGTGTCTGACGCCGGGAGTGCTTGATGGTACCGTGTAGAGGAATAATCACTCTGTGTCTGACCCCCGGCAGTGTTTGTTGGGAACGTGTGGAGGAATAATCACACTGTGTCGGACCCCCGGGAGTGTTGAATGGGACCGTGTAGAAGAACAATCACTGTGTGTCTGACCCCGGGAAGTTTCGATGAGACAGTGTCTTGGAATAATCACTCTGGGACTGACCCCTGGATTGGTTGATTGGACCGTGCAGAGGAATAATCACTCTGTGTCTGACTTCGGGAGTGTCTGATGAGACGGTGTGGACGGAGATTCACTCTGTGCCTGACCCCGGGTGTGTTTGATGGGACCGTGAAGAGAAATAATCACTCGGTGTCTGATCCCCGTAGTGCTTGATGGTACCGTGTAGAGGATTAATCACTCTGTGTCTGACCCCGGGAGTGTTTGATGGTACCGTGTAGAGGAATAATCTCTCTGTGTCTGACCGCGGGTGTGTTTGATGGGACCGTGTAGAGGAATAATCACTTTGTGTCTGAACCCCGGGAGTGTTTGATGGGACCGTGTAGAGGAATAATCACTCTGTGTCTGATCCCGGGAGTGTTTGATGGGACCGTGTAGAGGAATAATCACTCTGTGTCTGACCCCGGGAGTGTTTGATGGGACCATGAAGAGGAGTAATCACTTTGTGTCTGACCCCGGGAGTGTGTGATTGGACGGCGTTGAGGGAGATTCACTCTGTGTCTGATCCCGGGAGTGTTTGATGGGACCGTGTAGCGGAATAATCACTCTGTGTCTGACCACGGGTGTGTTTGATGGGACCGTGTAGAGGAATAATCACTCTGTGCCTGACCCCGGGAGTGTTTGATGGGACCGTGTAGCGGAACAATCACTCTTTGTCTATCCTCGGGAGTGTTTGATGGTACCGTGTAGAGGAATAATCACTCTGTGTCTGACCCCTGGAGTGTTTGATGGGACCGTGTTGAGGAATAATCACTCTGTGTCTGATCCCGGGAGTGTTTGATGGGACCGTGCAGAGGAATAATCACTCTGTGTCTGACCCCGGGTGTGTTTGATGGGAACGTGAAGTGGAATAATCACTTTGTGTCTGACCCCGGGAGTGTGTGATGGGACGGAGTGGAGGGAGATTCACTCTGTGTCTGACCCCGGGAGTGTGTGATGGGACCGTGTAGTGGAATAATCACTCTGTGTCTGACCACGGGAGTATGTGAAGGGACGATGTGGATTGAGATTCACTCTGTGTCTGACACCGGGAGTATTTGATGGGACCGTGTAGAGGAATAATCACTCTGTGTCTAACTCAGGAGTGTGTGGTGGGACGGTGTGGTGTGAGATTCACTCTGTGTCTGTCCCCCGGATTGTTTGATGGTACCGTGTAGAGGAATAATCACTCTGTGTCTGACTACGGGAGTGTTTGATGGGACCGTGTAGAGGAATAATCAGTCTGTGTCTGACCCCGGGACTGTTTGATGGTACCGTGTAGAGGAATAATCACTCTGTGTCTGACCCCGGGAGTGTTTGTTGGTACCGTGTAGAGGAATAATCACTCTGTGTCTGACCCCGGGAGTGTTTGATGGGACCGTGTAGAGGAATAATCACACTGTGTCAGACCACGGGAGTGTGTGATGGGACGGTGTGGAGGGAGATTCACTCTGTGTCTGACGCCGGGAGTGCTTGATGGTACCGTGTAGAGGAATAATCACTCTGTGTCTGACCCCCGGGAGTGTTTGTTGGGACCGTGTGGAGGAATAATCGCACTGTGTCGGACCCCCGGGAGTGTTGAATGGGACCGTGTAGAAGAACAATCACTGTGTGTCTGACCCAGGGAAGTTTCGATGAGACAGTGTATAGGAATAATCACTCTGGGACTGACCCCTGGAGTGGTTGATTGGACCGTGCAGAGGAATAATCACTCTGTGTCTGACTTCGGGAGTGTGTGATGAGACGGTGTGGACGGAGATTCACTCTGTGTCTGACCCCGGGTGTGTTTGATGGGACCGTGAAGAGAAATAATCACTCTGTGTCTGACCCCCGTAGTGCTTGATGGTACCGTGTAGAGGATTAATCAATCTGTGTCTGACCCCGGGAGTGTTTGATGGTACCGTGTAGAGGAATAATCTCTCTGTGTCTGGCCCAGGGTGTGTTTGATGGGACCGTGTAGAGGAATAATCACTTTGTGTCTGAACCCCTGCAGTGTTTGATGGGACCGTGTAGAGGAATTATAACTCTGTGTCTGATCCCGGGAGTGTTTGATGGGACCGTCTAGAGGAATAATCACTCTGTGTCTGACCCCGGGAGTGTTTGATGGGACCGTGAAGATGAGTAATCACTTTGTGTCTGACCCCGGGAGTGTGTGATTGGACGGCGTTGAGGTAGATTCACTCTGTGTCTGACCCCGGGAGTATTTGATGGGACCGTGAAGAGAAATAATCAGTCTGTGTCTGACCCCCGTAGTGCTTGATGGTACCGTGTAGAGGATTAATCACTCTGTGTCTGACCCCGGGAGTGTTTGATGGTACCGTGTAGAGGAATAATCTCTCTGTGTCTGACCGCGGGTGTGTTTGATGGGACCGTGTAGAGGAATAATCACTTTGTGTCTGAACCCCGGGAGTGTTTGATGGGACCGTGTAGAGGAATAATCACTCTGTGTCTGATCCCGGGAGTGTTTGATGGGACCGTGTAGAGGAATAATCTCTCTGTGTCTGACCCCGGGAGTGTTTGATGGGACCGTGAAGAGGAGTAATCACTTTGTGTCTGACCCCGGGAGTGTGTGATTGGACGGCGTTGAGGGAGATTCACTCTGTGTCTGACCCCTGGAGTATTTGATGGGACCGTGTAGAGGAATAATCACTCTGTGACTGACCCCGGGAGCGTGTTTTAGGGACGGTGTTGAGGGAGATTCACTCTGTGTCTGATCCCGGGAGTGTTTGATGGGACCGTGTAGCGGAATAATCACTCTGTGTCTGACCCCGGGTGTGTTTGATGGGACCGTGTAGAGGAATAATCACTCTGTGCCTGACCCCGGGAGTGTTTGATGGGACGGTGTAGAGGAACAATCACTCTTTGTCTAACCTCGGGAGTGTTTGATGGTACCGTGTAGAGGAATAATCACTCTGTGTCTGACCCCTGGAATGTTTGATGGGTCAGGTAGAGGAATAATCACTCTGTGTCTGACCCCCGTAGTGCTTGATGGTACCGTGTAGAGGATTAATCACTCTGTGTCTGACCCCGGGAGTGTTTGATGGTACCGTGTAGAGGAATAATCACTCTGTGTCTGACCCCGGGAGTGTTTGATGGGACCGTGTAGAGGAATAATCACTTTGTGTCTGAACCCCGGGAGTGTTTGATGGGACCGTTTAGAGGAATAATCACTCTGTGTCAGATCCCGGGAGTGTTTGATGGGACCGTGCAGAGGAATAATCAGTCTGTGTCTGATCCCGGGAGTGTTTGATGGGACCGTGCAGAGGAATAATCACTCTGTGTCTGACCACGGGTGTGTTTGATGGGACCGTGAAGTGGAATAATCACTTTGTGTCTGACCCCGGGAGTGTGTGATGGGACGGAGTGGAGGGAGATTCACTCTGTGTCTGACCCCGGGAGTGTGTGATGGGACCGTGTAGTGGAATAATCACTCTGTTGTCTGACCACGGGAGTATGTGAAGGGACGATGTGGATTGAGATTCACTCTATGTCTGACACCGGGAGTATTTGATGGGACCGTGTAGAGGACTAATCACTCTGTGTCTAACTCAGGAGTGTGTGATGGGACGGTGTGGTGTGAGTTTCACTCTGTGTCTGTCCCCCGGAGTGTTTGATGGTACCGTGTAGAGGAATAATCACTCTGTGTCTTACCCCCGGGAGTGTTTGATGGGACCGTGTAGCGGAATAATCACTCTGCGTCTGACTCCGGGAGTGTTTGATGACACCGTGTAGAGGAATAATCAGTCTGTGTCTGACCCCCGGGAGTGCTTGATGGGACCGTGTAGAGGAATAATCACTCTGTGTCTGATCCCGGGAGTGTTTGATGGGACCGTGTAGCGGAATAATCACTCTGTGTCTGACCCCGGGTGTGTTTGATGGGACCGTGAAGAGGAATAATCACTCTGTGTCTGACCCCGGGAGTGTTTGATGGGACCGTGAAGAGGAGTAATCACTTTGTGTCTGACCCCGGGAGTGTGTGATTGGACGGCGTTGAGGGAGATTCACTCTGTGTCTGACCCCGGGAGTATTTGATGGGACCGTGTAGAGGAATAATCACTCTGTGACTGACCCCGGGAGCGTGTGATGGGACGGTGTTGAGGGAGATTCACTCTGTGTCTGATCCCGGGAGTGTTTGATGGGACCGTGTAGCGGAATAATCACTCTGTGCCTGACCCCGGGAGTGTTTGATGGGACCGTGTAGAGGAACAATCACTCTTTGTCTAACCTCGGGAGTGTTTGATGGTACCGTGTAGAGGAATAATCACTCTGTGTCTGGCCCCTGGAATGTTTGATGGGTCAGGTAGAGGAATAATCACTCTGTGTCTGACCCCCGTAGTGCTTGATGGTACCGTGTAGAGGATTAATCACTCTGTGTCTGACCCCGGGAGTGTTTGATGGTACCGTGTAGAGGAATAATCACTCTGTGTCTGACCCCGGGAGTGTTTGATGGGACCGTGTAGAGGAATAATCACTTTGTGTCTGAACCCCGTGAGTGTTTGATGGGACCGTTTAGAGGAATAATCACTCTGTGTCTGATCCCGGGAGTGTTTGATGGGACGGAGTGGAGGGAGATTCACTCTGTGTCTGACCCCGGGAGTGTGTGATGGGACCGTGTAGTGGAATAATCACTCTGTTGTCTGACCACGGGAGTATGTGATGGGACGGTGTTGAGGGAGATTCACTCTGTGTCTGATCCCGGGAGTGTTTGATGGGACCGTGTAGCGGAATAATCACTCTGTGTCTGACCACGGAAGTGTTTGATGTGACCTTGTAGAAGAATAATGACTCTGTGTCTGACACCTGGAGTGTTTGACGGGACCGTGTAGAGGAATAAACACTCTGTGTCTGACCCCGGGAGTGTTTGGTGGTACCGTGTATAGGAATGATCTCTCTGTGTCTGACCCCGGGATTGTTTGATGGTACCGTGTAGAGGAATAATCTCTCTGTGTCTGACCCCGGGTTTGTGTGATGGGACGGTGTGGACGGAGATTCACTCTGTGTCTGACGCCGGGAGTGCTTGATGGTACCGTGTAGAGGAATAATCACTCTGTGTCGGACCCCCGGGAGTGTTTGTTGGGACCGTGTGGAGGAATAATCACACTGTGTCGGACCCCCGGGAGTGTTGAATGGGACCGTGTAGAAGAACAATCACTGTGTGTCTGACCCAGGGAAGTTTCGATGAGACAGTGTATAGGAATAATCACTCTGGGACTGACCCCTGGAGTGGTTGATTGGACCGTGCAGAGGAATAATCACTCTGTGTCTGACTTCGGGAGTGTGTGATGAGACGGTGTGGACGGAGATTCACTCTGTGTCTGACCCCGGGTGTGTTTCATGGGACCGTGAAGAGAAATAATCACTCTGTGTCTGACCCCCGTAGTGCTTGATGGTACCGTGTAGAGGATTAATCAATCTGTGTCTGACCCCGGGAGTGTTTGATGGTACCGTGTAGAGGAATAATCTCTCTGTGTCTGGCCCCGGGTGTGTTTGATGGGACCGTGTAGAGGAATAATCACTTTGTGTCTGAACCCCTGCAGTGTTTGATGGGACCGTGTAGAGGAATTATCACTCTGTGTCTGACCCCGGGAGTGTTTGATGGGACCGTGTAGAGGAATAATCACTTTGTGTCTGAACCCCGGGAGTGTTTGATGGGACCGTTTAGAGGAATAATCACTCTGTGTCTGATCCCGGGAGTGTTTGATGGGACGGAGTGGAGGGAGATTCACTCTGTGTCTGACCCCGGGAGTGTGTGATGGGACCGTGTAGTGGAATAATCACTCTGTTGTCTGACCACGGGAGTATGTGATGGGACGGTGTGGATTGAGATTCACTCTATGTCTGACACCGGGAGTATTTGATGGGACCGTGTAGAGGAATAATCACTCTGTGTCTAACTCAGGAGTGTGTGATGGGACGGTGTGGTGTGAGTTTCACTCTGTGTCTGTCCCCCGGAGTGTTTGTTGGTACCGTGTAGAGGAATAATCACTCTGTGTCTGACCCCGGGAGTGTTTGATGGTACCGTGTAGAGGAATAATCACTCTGTGTCTGACCCCGGGAGTGTTTGTTGGTACCGTGTAGAGGAATAATCACTCTGTGTCTGACCCCGGGAGTGTTTGATGGGACCGTGTAGAGGAATAATCACTCTGTGTCTGACCCCCGGGAGTGCTTGATGGGACCGTGTAGAGGAATAATCACTCTGTGTCTGATCCCGGGAGTGTTTGATGGGACCGTGTAGCGGAACAATCACTCTGTGTCTGACCCCGGGTGTGTTTGATGGGACCGTGAAGAGGAATAATCACTTTGTGTCTGACCCCGGGAGTGTGTGATGTGACGGCGTGGAGGAAGATTCACTCTGTGTCTGACCCCTGGAGTGTTCGATGGGACCGTGTAGAGGAATAATCACTCTGTGTCTGACCCCGGGAGTGTTTGATGGAACCGTGAAGAGGAGTAATCACTTTGTGTCTGACCCCGGGAGTGTGTGATTGGACGGCGTTGAGGGAGATTCACTCTGTGTCTGACCCCGGGAGTATTTGATGGGACCGTGTAGAGGAATAATCACTCTGTGACTGACCCCGGGAGCGTGTGATGGGACGGTGTTGAGGGAGATTCACTCTGTGTCTGACCCCGGGTGTGTTTGATGGGACCGTGAAGAGAAATAATCACTCTGTGTCTGACCCCCGTAGTGCTTGATGGTACCGTGTAGAGGATTAATCAATCTGTGTCTGACCCCGGGAGTGTTTGATGGTACCGTGTAGAGGAATAATCTCTCTGTGTCTGGCCCCGGGTGTGTTTGATGGGACCGTGTAGAGGAATAATCACTTTGTGTCTGAACCCCTGCAGTGTTTGATGGGACCGTGTAGAGGAATTATCACTCTGTGTCTGATCCCGGGAGTGTTTGATGGGACCGTCTAGAGGAATAATCACTCTGTGTCTGACCCCGGGAGTGTTTGATGGGACCGTGAAGAGAAATAATCAGTCTGTGTCTGACCCCCGTAGTGCTTGATGGTACCGTGTAGAGGATTAATCACTCTGTGTCTGACCCCGGGAGTGTTTGATGGTACCGTGTAGAGGAATAATCTCTCTGTGTCTGACCGCGGGTGTGTTTGATGGGACCGTGTAGAGGAATAATCACTTTGTGTCTGAACCCCGGGAGTGTTTGATGGGACCGTGTAGAGGAATAATCACTCTGTGTCTGATCCCGGGAGTGTTTGATGGGACCGTGTAGAGGAATAATCTCTCTGCGTCTGACCCCGGGAGTGTTTGATGGGACCGTGAAGAGGAGTAATCACTTTGTGTCTGACCCCGGGAGTGTGTGATTGGACGGCGTTGAGGGAGATTCACTCTGTGTCTGACCCCTGGAGTATTTGATGGGACCGTGTAGAGGAATAATCACTCTGTGACTGACCCCGGGAGCGTGTGATGGGACGGTGTTGAGGGAGATTCACTCTGTGTCTGATCCCGGGAGTGTTTGATGGGACCGTGTAGCGGAATAATCACTCTGTGTCTGACCCCGGGTGTGTTTGATGGGACCGTGTAGAGGAATAATCACTCTGTGCCTGACCCCGGGAGTGTTTGATGGGACCGTGTAGAGGAACAATCACTCTTTGTCTAACCTCGGGAGTGTTTGATGGTACCGTGTAGAGGAATAATCACACTGTGTCTGACCCCTGGAATGTTTGATGGGTCAGGTAGAGGAATAATCACTCTGTGTCTGACCCCCGTAGTGCTTGATGGTACCGTGTAGAGGATTAATCACTCTGTGTCTGACCCCGGGAGTGTTTGATGGTACCGTGTAGAGGAATAATCACTCTGTGTCTGACCCCGGGAGTGTTTGATGGGACCGTGTAGAGGAATAATCACTTTGTGTCTGAACCCCGGGAGTGTTTGATGGGACCGTTTAGAGGAATAATCACTCTGTGTCAGATCCCGGGAGTGTTTGATGGGACCGTGCAGAGGAATAATCAGTCTGTGTCTGATCCCGGGAGTGTTTGATGGGACCGTGCAGAGGAATAATCACTCTGTGTCTGACCCCGGGTGTGTTTGATGGGACCGTGAAGTGGAATAATCACTTTGTGTCTGACCCCGGGAGTGTGTGATGGGACGGAGTGGAGGGAGATTCACTCTGTGTCTGACCCCGGGAGTGTGTGATGGGACCGTGTAGTGGAATAATCACTCTGTTGTCTGACCACGGGAGTATGTGAAGGGACAATGTGGATTGAGATTCACTCTATGTCTGACACCGGGAGTATTTGATGGGACCGTGTAGAGGAATAATCACTCTGTGTCTAACTCAGGAGTGTGTGATGGGACGGTGTGGTGTGAGTTTCACTCTGTGTCTGTCCCCCGGAGTGTTTGATGGTACCGTGTAGTGGAATAATCACTCTGTGTCTTACCCCCGGGAGTGTTTGATGGGACCGTGTAGCGGAATAATCACTCTGTGTCTGACTCCGGGAGTGTTTGATGACACCGTGTAGAGGAATAATCAGTCTGTGTCTGACCCCCGGGAGTGCTTGATGGGACCGTGTAGAGGAATAATCACTCTGTGTCTGATCCCGGGAGTGTTTGATGGGACCGTGTAGCGGAATAATCACTCTGTGTCTGACCCAGGGTGTGTTTGATGGGACCGTGAAGAGGAATAATCACTCTGTGTCTGACCCCGGGAGTGTTTGATGGGACCGTGAAGAGGAGTAATCACTTTGTGTCTGACCCCGGGAGTGTGTGATTGGACGGCGTTGAGGGAGATTCACTCTGTGTCTGACCCCGGGAGTATTTGATGGGACCGTGTAGAGGAATAATCACTCTGTGACTGACCCCGGGAGCGTGTGATGGGACGGTGTTGAGGGAGATTCACTCTGTGTCTGATCCCGGGAGTGTTTGATGGGACCGTGTAGCGGAATAATCACTCTGTGCCTGACCCCGGGAGTGTTTGATGGGACCGTGTAGAGGAACAATCACTCTTTGTCTAACCTCGGGAGTGTTTGATGGTACCGTGTAGAGGAATAATCACTCTGTGTCTGGCCCCTGGAATGTTTGATGGGTCAGGTAGAGGAATAATCACTCTGTGTCTGACCCCCGTAGTGCTTGATGGTACCGTGTAGAGGATTAATCACTCTGTGTCTGACCCCGGGAGTGTTTGATGGTACCGTGTAGAGGAATAATCACTCTGTGTCTGACCCCGGGAGTGTTTGATGGGACCGTGTGGAGGAATAATCACTTTGTGTCTGAACCCCGGGAGTGTTTGATGGGACCGTTTAGAGGAATAATCACTCTGTGTCTGATCCCGGGAGTGTTTGATGGGACGGAGTGGAGGGAGATTCACTCTGTGTCTGACCCCGGGAGTGTGTGATGGGACCGTGTAGTGGAATAATCACTCTGTTGTCTGACCACGGGAGTATGTGATGGGACGGTGTTGAGGGAGATTCACTCTGTGTCTGATCCCGGGAGTGTTTGATGGGACCGTGTAGCGGAATAATCACTCTGTGCCTGACCCCGGGAGTGTTTGATGGGACCGTGTAGAGGAATAATCACTCTGTGTCTGACCCCCGGGAGTGCTTGATGGGACCGTGTAGAGGAATAATCACTCTGTGTCTGATCCCGCGAGTGTTTGATGGGACCGTGTAGCGGAATAATCACTCTGTGTCAGACCCCGGGTGTGTTTGATGGGACCGTGAAGAGGAATAATCACTCTGTGTCTGACCCCGGGAGTGTTTGATGGGACCGTGAAGAGGAGTAATCACTTTGTGTCTGACCCCGGGAGTGTGTGATTGGACGGCGTTGAGGGAGATTCACTCTGTGTCTGACCCCGGGAGTATTTGATGGGACCGTGTAGAGGAATAATCACTCTGTGACTGACCCCGGGAGCGTGTGATGGGACGGTTTTGAGGGAGATTCACTCTGTGTCTGATCCCGGGAGAGTTTGATGGGACCGTGTAGCGGAATAATCACTCTGTGCCTGACCCCGGGAGTGTTTGATGGGACCGTGTAGAGGAACAATCACTCTTTGTCTAACCTCGGGAGTGTTTGATGGTACCGTGTAGAGGAATAATCACTCTGCGTCTGGCCCCTGGAATGTTTGATGGGTCAGGTAGAGGAATAATCACTTTGTGTCTGAACCCCGGGAGTGTTTGATGGGACCGTTTAGAGGAATAATGACTCTGTGTCTGATCCCGGGAGTGTTTGATGGGACGGTGTGGTGTGAGTTTCACTCTGTGTCTGACCCCGGAGTGTTTGATGGTACCGTGTAGAGGAATAATCACTCTGTGTCTTACCCCCGGGAGTGTTTGATGGGACCGTGTAGCGGAATAATCACTCTGTGTCTGACTCCGGGAGTGTTTGATGACACCGTGTAGAGGAATAATCAGTCTGTGTCTGACCCCGGGACTGTTTGATGGTACCGTGTAGAGGAATAATCACTCTGTGTCTGACCCCGGGAGTGTTTGTTGGTATCGTGTAGAGGAATAATCACTCTGTGTCTGACCCCGGGAGTGTTTGTTGGTACCGTGTAGAGGAATAATCACTCTGTGTCTGACCCCGGGAGTGTTTGATGGGACCGTGTAGAGGAATAATCACTCTGTGTCTGACCCCCGGGAGTGCTTGATGGGACCGTGTAGAGGAATAATCACTCTGTGTCTGATCCCGGGAGTGTTTGATGGGACCGTGTAGCGGAATAATCACTCTGTGTCTGACCCCGGGTGTGTTTGATGGGACCGTGAAGAGGAATAATCACTCTGTGTCTGACCCCGGGAGTGTTTGATGGGACCGTGAAGAGGAGTAATCACTTTGTGTCTGACCCCGGGAGTGTGTGATTGGACGGCGTTGAGGGAGATTCACTCTGTGTCTGACCCCGGGAGTATTTGATGGGACCGTGTAGAGGAATAATCACTCTGTGACTGACCCCGGGAGCGTGTGATGGGACGGTGTTGAGGGAGATTCACTCTGTGTCTGATCCCGGGAGTGTTTGATGGGACCGTGTAGCGGAATAATCACTATGTGCCTGACCCCGGGAGTGTTTGATGGGACCGTGTAGAGGAACAATCACTCTTTGTCTAACCTCGGGAGTGTTTGATGGTACCGTGTAGAGGAATAATCACTCTGTGTCTGGCCCCTGGAATGTTTGATGGGTCAGGTAGAGGAATAATCACTCTGTGTCTGACCCCCGTAGTGCTTGATGGTACCGTGTAGAGGATTAATCACTCTGTGTCTGTCCCCGGGAGTGTTTGATGGTACCGTGTAGAGGAATAATCACTCTGTGTCTGACCCCGGGAGTGTTTGATGGGACCGTGTAGAGGAATAATCACTTTGTGTCTGAACCCCGGGAGTGTTTGATGGGACCGTTTAGAAGAATAATCACTCTGTGTCTGATCCCGGGAGTGTTTGATGGGACGGAGTGGAGGGAGATTCACTCTGTGTCTGACCCCCCGGGAGTGTGTGATGGGACCGTGTAGTGGAATAATCACTCTGTTGTCTGACCACGGGGGTATGTGAAGGGACGATGTGGATTGAGATTCACTCTATGTCTGACACCGGGAGTATTTGATGGGACCGTGTAGAGGAATAATCACTCTGTGTCTAACTCAGGAGTGTGTGATGGGACGGTGTCGTGTGAGTTTCACTCTGTGTCTGACCCCGGAGTGTTTGATGGTACCGTGTAGAGGAATAATCACTCTGTGTCTTACCCCCGGGAGTGTTTGATGGGACCGTGTAGCGGATTAATCACTCTGTGTCTGACTCCGGGAGTGTTTGATGACACCGTGTAGAGGAATAATCAGTCTGTGTCGGACCCCGGGACTGTTTGATGGTACCGTGTAGAGGAATAATCACTCTGTGTCTGACCCCGGGAGTGTTTGTTGGTACCGTGTAGAGGAATAATCACTCTGTGTCTGACCCCGGGAGTGTTTGATGGTACCGTGTAGAGGAATAATCACTCTGTGTCTGACCCCGGGAGTGTGTGATGGGACGGTGTGGATTGAGATTCACTCTGTGTCTGACCCCCGGGAGCGTTTGATCGTACCGTGTAGAGGAATAATCACTCTGTGTCTGACCCCCGGGAGTGCTTGATGGGACCGTGTAGAGGAATAATCACTCTGTGTCTGATCCCGGGAGTGTTTGATGGGACCGTGTAGCGGAACAATCACTCTGTGTCTGACCCCGGGTGTGTTTGATGGGACCGTGAAGAGGAATAATCACTTTGTGTCTGACCCCGGGAGTGTGTGATGTGACGGCGTGGAGGAAGATTCACTCTGTGTCTGACCCCTGGAGTGTTCGATGGGACCGTGTAGAGGAATAATCACTCTGTGTCTGACCCCGGGAGTGTTTGATGGAACCGTGAAGAGGAGTAATCACTTTGTGTCTGACCCCGGGAGTGTGTGATTGGACGGCGTTGAGGGAGATTCACTCTGTGTCTGACCCCGGGAGTATTTGATGGGACCGTGTAGAGGAATAATCACTCTGTGACTGACCCCGGGAGCGTGTGATGGGACGGTGTTGAGGGAGATTCACTCTGTGTCTGATCCCGGGAGTGTTTGATGGGACCGTGTAGCGGAATAATCACTCTGTGTCTGACCCCGGGTGTGTTTGATGGGACCGTGTAGAGGAATAATCACTCTGTGCCTGACCCCGGGAGTGTTTGCTGGGACCGTGTAGAGGAACAATCACTCTTTGTCTAACCTCGGGAGTGTTTGATGGTACCGTGTAGAGGAATAATCACTCTGTGTCTGACCCCGGGAGTGTTTGATGGGACCGTGTAGAGGAATAATCACTTTGTGTCTGAACCCCGGGAGTGTTTGATGGGACCGTTTAGAGGAATAATCACTCTGTGTCTGATCCCGGGAGTGTTTGATGGGACGGAGTGGAGGGAGATTCACTCTGTGTCTGACCCCGGGAGTGTGTGATGGGACCGTGTAGTGGAATAATCACTCTGTTGTCTGACCACGGGGGTATGTGAAGGGACGATGTGGATTGAGTTTCACTCTGTGTCTGACCCCGGAGTGTTTGATGGTACCGTGTAGAGGAATAATCACTCTGTGTCTTACCCCCGGGAGTGTTTGATGGGACCGTGTAGCGGATTAATCACTCTGTGTCTGACTCCGGGAGTGTTTGATGACACCGTGTAGAGGAATAATCAGTCTGTGTCTGACCCCGGGACTGTTTGATGGTACCGTGTAGAGGAATAATCACTCTGTGTCTGACCCCGGGAGTGTTTGTTGGTACCGTGTAGAGGAATAATCACTCTGTGTCTGACCCCGGGAGTGTTTGTTGGTACCGTGTAGAGGAATAATCACTCTGTGTCTTACCCCCGGGAGTGTTTGATGACACCGTGTAGAGGAATAATCACTCTGTGTCTGACCCCGGGACTGTTTGATGGTACCGTGTAGAGGAATAATCACTCTGTGTCTGACCCCGGGAGTGTTTGTTGGTACCGTGTAGAGGAATAATCACTCTGTGTCTGACCCCGGGAGTGTTTGATGGGACCGTGTAGAGGAATAATCACTCTGTGTCTGAAGCCCGGGAGTGCTTGATGGGACCGTGTAGAGGAATAATCACTCTGTGTCTGATCCCGGGAGTGTTTGATGGGACCGTGTGGCGGAACAATCACTCTGTGTCTGACCCCGGGTGTGTTTGATGGGACCGTGAAGAGGAATAATCACTTTGTGTCTGACCCCGGGAGTGTGTGATGTGACGGCGTGGAGGAAGATTCACTCTGTGTCTGACCCCTGGAGTGTTCGATGGGACCGTGTAGAGGAATAATCACTCTGTGTCTGACCCCGGGAGTGTTTGATGGAACCGTGAAGAGGAGTAATCACTTTGTGTCTGACCCCGGGAGTGTGTGATTGGACGGCGTTGAGGGAGATTCACTCTGTGTCTGACCCCGGGAGTATTTGATGGGACCGTGTAGAGGAATAATCACTCTGTGACTGACCCCGGGAGCGTGTGATGGGACGGTGTTGAGGGAGATTCACTCTGTGTCTGATCCCGGGAGTGTTTGATGGGACCGTGTAGCGGAATAATCACTCTGTCTGACCCCGGGTGTGTTTGATGGGACCGTGTAGAGGAATAATCACTCTGTGCC
>NW_026780793.1:0-24975 GCF_030144855.1 Hypanus sabinus
AAGTGGTTGAGGCAGGTATATTAACAACACTTAAAAGGCATTTGGACAGGTGCATGGATAGGAAGTGTTTTGAAAGATATGGGTCAAGTGCAGGCCATTGCAACTAGATTAGGTTGGAATCTTGTTTGGTATGGAAATGTTGGAGTGAAAGGCTAAACTTCATCAGCTGAAGCAGTTGTAAATCAAATTTCTTCCAATACCCAAATAAATAAAAATATGGATGTGACTGTCAGGGCATATTCTGGAATTTGGATCTGTAGTAAACATTAATTTCAGCAACCAATCTTTAGACCTGAATGTGGATCATAGATTAAATTTAAAATGCAGCCCTGTTTCCTGGAGCTGTGGACATCAGTTAATTGAAAAACCAGATAATACTGATTTATATTCATTTTCTGTTCTGGAGTGTGGGTGCGAAGGAGATGTGAAATTATATGTAATTCAAAGGAAGCATTGTAGGTACATTGTAAATATAAAGTTTTTTGATCTTTAGCATTTAAAATGTCATGTAACATTGGGTCAAACAGGCCTCTTCCTTTGAAAGGGTCCCAATATGATGTCTGCTGCTCATTTTTGTTGAATAAAACTCCTTTATATCCACTAGCTTCAGTGCATCTTCGGCAACTTTGTCCATGGGACATCATTTCGATGGCAGCATGGTTGTGTGGCGGCTAGTGTAACACCATTACAGAACGGCAGTGACCCAGGTTCAATTCCTGCCGCTCTCTGTAAGGAGTTTGCACATTCACCCCATGTCCATGTGAGTTTCCTCTGGGTGTTCTGTTTCCCCCCACATTCCAAAGCCGTACGGGTTAGTAGGTTAACTGGTCATCTGGGTATGGTTGGCTGGCTCATGCTCGTTGAACTGGAAGAGCCTTTTACTGTGTTGTATCTCTAAATGAAAATAAATATGAAACATCAATCCCACATTGCATCACAGCCCACAGAGAACAGATACATCCCATGGGACAGGAGCATCACACCTGGCAGTTGTCTGGTTGAATTAGACTGTGACAGCTTCAAAGCTCAGCAGGAGAGCAAATAATGCAGCAAATTTAAAGCCGTCAAGCAAATAAATGGGCTTCCTGTAAAACATTGGCTTGTTGTTTCTCCTATTACAAACTGTTTGCATCAATTTCAGGTCTCAGCTCCAGCGGAACATCTTGAAAGTAATTATTGGGAGCAGGGAGTGAGCAGCTTGACACCAGAAGGAACTGCATGATATTCATGGTTTGTACAGGCTGTAGTGCAATGATTGACATTTGAATAATAGCAGCAGATTTGCCTTGAACTGGTGTCGTCTTTCACAATGAACGTGACATCAAGCCCCTGTCTACTCTCTCTGGTGGGCACCTTAGACATGACTTTGCAGAAATACAGCAGAGGTAACATTGAAGTTAAAAAGGAGATGAGATTTCTGTGGGCTGCTAAACACATTTTCTGTGGAATGATTCCTTTGTATTTTCCAATCCTATTTTGCTATGTTTACTGGCAGATTAGACATGTTTTAACTGATGATATACAAACTACAAAATACACAAAGAAACAGGTTTATAATTACTGACTCACCTACCTCATGAAATTTGCTGTTTTGCAGCAGCATTAAAGATTCAAAGTACATTTATTATCAAAAAATGTATAAATTATACATCTTTGAGACTCGTCTGCTTACTGGCAGGCACAAAGCAAGAAACCTGAGAGAACCCAATTATAATAAAAAGACCAACTCCCAAAGCAGAGAGAAAGAGAAAAAACACAAATCAAGCGAACAATAAAAGCATTCCAACCCAAATTGGGTCCTTAGATCCGAATCCCCAGGGCATCTGGAGTAGGCCCAAAGCCTTGGTCTTAGCTCAACATATTAGCGGGGCAATTCGCTGCGAAGATCACAGACACAAAGCACGGCAGCCAGGGCAGTCACACAGCATCACAGAGAGCGGCGTGAACATCGTGAGAGACCGACTGAAATCGGCCCGACTCTCTCCTTTGAGTGCAAGGCATAGAAATTACTACTGTTACAAAAGCACAAACAAGAGGAAACCTGCAGACGCCGGAAATCCAAGTGACACACACAAAATGCTGGAGGAAATTTTTGTGGGCCGAAACGCCGACTGTACTTTTTTCCATAGATGCTGCCTGGCTGCTGATTTTCCCAGCACTTTGTGTGTGTTACTGCTATAAAAAAAAGGTGCTAAAAAGGAATAATGAGGTAATGTTCTGGGTTCATGGACCGTTTGGAAATCTGATGGCAGAGGGGAAGAGGGTATCCCTAAATTGTTGAGGGTGGGTCTTCAGGCTTCTGTACCTGATGGCAGAAACAAGAAGAGCACAATATTTGTCATGACAGTTTTATATGATTCCCTATCTCGGATGGGTGGCAGGGTGGAGATATGTCTCTACCAAAGGAGTTATAAGGCACTCCTTCCCTCCGCTAGCCTGCAGCTCACCCCTGGGCAAGGTTTAGCCTCTCCGATAAAGGTCACACAAAGCTAGGGGAACAGCTGGCGGACAGTCGTCTGAGCAGCTGGTGCGTATCACAGGTTCTGGTTATGTGACCACTGATGCCAGGCAGACAATCTCTGAAGAATATTTAAGATGGTTGGTGTCACCCATCTTGTAAAGGCACTGCCCAGAAGAAGGCAATGGCAAACCACTTCTGTAGAATAATTTGCCAAGAACAGTCATGGTCACAGAGCCCGTGATCATCCATGTCATACAATATGGTACATAACGATGATCCCAGATCAATCTTTCCATCTTTTAAAATCATTTCCAAAGGCTGTTCATTCAATCACTACAGCATCACATTGCATCTATATTCCAATATCCCATGATTCACACTGTTTACAATCAATAGTTTCAAATTGTAGCAAAAACATCTCTATCCAGAATGCACTTGAGCCTTGGTGGTGCTCAACAGTCCCAGAAATCCCCCAATGTACCCATGGGTTCAGCAAGCTCCTTCTCCAATGACACATGGATACAGAAGAGAGGCAGTCAATCACATCAGGGAGAACCCTCAACTGCCTTCATCTGGACCCATGAATGGCCACCCTAGCCAAGCACAGGAGCAAACCCTCACCTAATCTCTCTTAAGGAAGCATGCTTTAAGAACTTGCATCATTGGAACTTAATTGATAAATACAAGCTGGTACTTCATTCAATGATATTTATTTTAGCTGAGAGGGCTGAAAGATGTCAGAGATTTTCATGCTTCTAATCATGGCCCTCTTTTGGTTAGGATCAACCATTAACGTTGTGTCTTAGCTGTCTACATGACATGCAAACGCAAAGTGCACTGCAGATGCTGTGATCAAATCAAGATGTACAAAAAAGCTAGATGAACTCAGCAGGTCGGGCAGCATCCATTGAAAGGAGCGGTCAATGTTTCGGGTCAAGACCCTTCGTGCAAGGCTGGGCAGTACGATAAGAAGAGTAAGCTGTTGTCCATGCAGCAGGTACCCCCTCTCCATGAACCCAAAGGAACGGCAGAGACCAATACAGTATGGCACCAGCAGCGCTGCAGGGGTTGCCAGTCAGCATTGAACTCAACGTAGGACTGCCATTAGGACCCAGCTCTGGATTTCTTCCCCAAACATTTCCTTATTCCCGAAGCCTGCCCCATAAGTGGGTATAACTGCAAGGCAGCTGAGGCCTGAGACCAGAGCTTTCCTTCTCCTAGATGAGCTGCCAACCACGGATGACGAGCCTCATCTGACCGAAGTGACTGGATGTAAGGTGCCAGTAATCTGCCATTTCCTCTTCTCCTGTCAGTAGACGTGGCTCCACCCGGCTTAGTACATAAACCACATGTGAAGGCAAGGAGCTACGCTTGGTTGTCAGAGGATATTTGAGGCTTACGCCTTTGGGAGTATTTAATAGGTAGGAGGATCTTATCTCCACTAGGCCCCCACCGGCTATAACAAACTTAAGGAACCACATCTCTGGAATGTAATTATGTTTCTTATTAAATGTCTTATTAAAAGCTACAGCAAGAGTTAGACAGAATGAAATTTGTGTCACTTAGTTCTGACAAAAAATAAATTGACTATTTCAAAGTTCTGCTCGCTATTCTGCTGCATGTTTTTTAAGCCTGCCTTTGGAGTTTCTGTCTACATAGATAAAATTCACAAGGATATTGCAGGTACTTGAAGACCTGAGTGATAAGGAAATGTTTAATAGGTTAGGATGCTTAGGGAACAACATCTCCTCCACAATCTGCATCAACTCAGGAGCACCACAGGGATGTGTGCTTAACTCCCTGCTCTACTCACTTTACACCAATGATTGTGCGGCTAAGCTGAGCTCCAACACCATATACAAGTTTGCTGATGACACCACTGATGTGGCCCATATCAAAGGTTGTGAAGAATCAGCATAAAGGAGTGAGATTGAAAATTCAGTTGTGTGGTGTCAGAGCAACAGCCTCTCATTCGATATCAACAATACCAAAGAACTGACTGTAAGCTTGAGGAGAGGAAAACCAGAGGTCCATGAGCCAGTAATCATTGGAAGATCAGAGAGAGTCAGTAACTTTAAATTCCTGGGGGTCACTTTCTCAGAGAACCTGTCCTGGACCCGTCACATTAATACAAGTGTAAAGAAAGCACAATAGCGCCTCTACTTCCTCAGGAGTTTGAGGATATTTGGCAAGTCATCAAAAACCGTCTATAGGTTTTTGTGTGGTGGAAAATGTAAATGCTACTCCATTATGGCCTGGTATGGGAACACCAAAGCCTTTGAGCAGAAAATCCATAAAAGGCAGTGGTTTCAGCCCAGTGCAGCATGGGTAAAACCCTCCCAACCACTGAGCACATCTACATGAAATATTGTTGTAGAAAAGCAACGTCCATCATCAAAGATCCTCACCACCCTGGCCGTGCTCTTTTCTTGCTTCCAGAGACTTTTCCTAGAGGGGAAATGGCTAATACAAGGAGGCATACGTTTTAAGCTGTTGGGAAGAAAGTCTCGGGAAGATATCAGAGTTAGTTTAATTTTACCCAGTGAGTGGTGAGTGCATGGAACACCCTGCAGGGGTGGTGGTAGATGCAGATGCATTAGGGACGTTTAAGAAACTCTTAGATGGGCATATAGATGAAAGGAAAGTGGAGGGCTATATGGGAGGGAAGGGTTAGATTGATCTTGGAGTAGGTTAAAAGTTCGGCATATTGTAGGCCAAAGGGCCTGTACTGTGTTGTAATGTTCTGTGTTCTTAAATGATAGTGCTATTTGCTTCCTTAAGATTTCTGTATAAATATAATAAATTGTAATATGTATGAAGCATAAAAATGACATTAATGGAAGAAAATAAATAATTGGACATTTTCTGGATAGCTTCTAAGGAGTACACCAAGTGGCTACAGGCAATAGTAGACATCACTGGAATGAGGAATGACCATTGCAATGTCATTACTACTGTACAATGTCCTATGTATGTTACTCAAAATGGCCTCTTTGGTTTGTTACAAGTAGGAATGCTTCTTTGTCGGATAAGTGTTTCTCTCGCCGTTGTTTCACTTTAGAATGGCTGATATGGTAATTGTATTCATTTGTTAATCAATGGAGAATGTTATTGTGTCTTGTGATGCTGGGAACTTGGGGGAGGGGTTTTCGTGGGTTTTTTGGTGGGAGGAGAGAGTGGGAGGAAGACGTCGAGGAAGGTGGACGTGCGCTGCACTGCTCGGAAGACCCCCGGGCGTGGTCCTAGGTGCGAAGACGTGGAGGTCGGAGGCAAGCGACGAGGGGTCGATTGGTTCGTTGATTGAGCTCCAACGAGTGCACTGAACAGACTGAACTTTGATAAGTTGGCGCCTTTTGTTTTTTTCCTTGTATATATATATATTGTATTGCCTACTACTCTTTTAATTTTAGTAAACTCTTTAAAGTGTATATCATAACGGTATTTGTTGTGGGTTTGATACTGTTGGCGGGCGCGAGGCATAAAACTCGATTCTCACAGCACCTGCGTGCACGGGAGGTGGGTTGGTGAGTGGCTGGATCTCCTTTTTCCCCTAGACATATACCAGCCTGTTGGGTAAGTGTTACACTACATTGTAATTTCAAAGTTTAAACATCAAAGTAAATTTATTATCAAAATACCTACTGTATATGTCACCATATACTACCCTGAAATTAATTTTCTTGTGGGCATTTGCAGTAAATATAATTGAATCAATGAAAACTACACACAATCAAGGATGAACAAACAACCAATGAGCAAAAGATAGCATACTATGCAAATACAAAATGAAAAACAAAATAATAATGTTAGATAAATAACTAATAAATCAGATTGAGAACGTGAGTTGTAGTGTCTCTGAGATGAGTCCTTGGGCTGTGAAATCAATTCAGTGTTGGGGTGAGTGAAGTCATTCCCTCTATTTTCAGGAGCCTGATTGCTGAGGGGCCAAACCTGTTCCTGAATCTGGTGGCTGTGAGACCTCAGGCTCCTGTACCTCCTTCCTGATGGCAGCAGCAAGAAGAGAGCGTAGCCTGGATGGTGGGGGTCTTTAAAGATGGAAGCTGCTTTCCTGCAACAGTGCTCCTTGCAGGTGTGTTCGGTGGTGGGGAGACATATTCCAATAATGGACTAGGTCATATCCACAACAGTTTTTAGGCATTTCCATTCAAGGGCATTGGTGTTCCCATACTAGGCCATGATGCATCCAGTCAATATACTCTCCACTGTGCATCTATAGAAGTCTGTCAGTTTTAAGTGGTATGCCAAATCATTGTGTACTTCTAAGAATGTTGAGGTACAGTTGTGCCTTCTTTTAAACAACCAATTGTTTAAAAATTGAGCTTTTATATGAACAGGAAATGTTTATCAAACTGAGCATCAGCTTCTGCTGGCAGAAGCAATGGAACATGGTCGGGATATTGATTGTGAGATGACAGTTGATTATTTGAAGGAGAGAAAGCAGAATGGACTTTAATATCTTTGAAAAGATCACAGCTACAATGACAAGAACAAGAGATTCAGTCACAACTTGGAGGTTTTCTGGAGAAAGTGCATGGAGTCAATCCACCAGTGATAGCTCACAGCATGTGTAAAGGGAAATGGATAGGTGACCTTTCTTGTTGAGTCTCTTCATCTAGTCTGAAAGGTGGAAGGGAGACAGCTAGCGTAAAGGGGAGATGGGAAGAAATGGAGCAATAGTTTTGATGTACATGTAATAAATCCAGTCAGTAGCTACTTTATTAGCTGCATTGTACACCTGCTTGTTAATGCAACTCAATCATGGCAGCAACTCAACGCATAAAAGCATGCATACATGGCCAAGTGGTGCATTACTTGTGCAGACCAAACATCAAAATGGGGAAGGAATGTGATCTCAGTGACTTTAACAGCGGAATGATTGCTGGTGCCAGACGGGATGGTTTGAGTATCTCAGAAACTGTTGATCACCCTGCGATTTTCACACAAAACTGACTCTAGAGAATGGTGTGGAACGCAAAAAATTCAGTGAATGGCAGTTCTTTGAGCAAAAGTGCCTTGTTAATGAGAGAGGTCAGAGGAGACTGGCCAGACTGGTTGAAGTTGACAAGAAGGTGACAGTAACTCAGATAACCACACGTCACAACAGTGGTGTGCAGAAGATTATTGCTGAATGCACAGCATGGTGAACCTGGAAGTGGATGGGCTACATCAGCAGAAGACCATACCTGTACCTAATTAGGTGTCCATTGAGTGTAAACCTGAATCAGCTACTGTAATGAAATTTTAAATATTTTTCTTAGATCTTCAGGCCCCATGCCAGTCCAGTAGTTTAATGGCTGAACTATCAGTGTCTGGAATTTCACGACAATATTGTTACACTTTAAGAGCCTCAGAGGTTGTTCTTGCTGACTTATGGGGGAGGCCACGCATGGTTCACCCCACATCCATCAGTGAAAGGTAGCTGACAGACAACACTATTTTAATGCTGCTCAGGTTAGCACAGCTGCTTCGGAAGGGATAGGCAGGGGCAACGACCTGCTGGATGGAGAGGAGAGTTAGGAGGTTTAGGAACACAGATGAGGGTAGTTAGATGTCAGGCCAGAGTTTAGGCCTCGGGCCCATCTGAGGTCGAAGGCCAGCAGCATGGGCATGCAACAATGGACACTCATGGACAGCAGCGGTGTGTATGAAGACCAGCGTAGGTGAGGGCTAGTGACCCTCCAGGTCGACGTGTTCCACACAGGTCAGCGGGTTCTGGTATGGGAGGTTCGTGCAGACAGGCAGCAAGGGGGGGGGGGGGAGGGTCAGTGACCCCCGAGGTCGGCATCTCAGTGAGTCTGAAATTAAAGGCCTTAGGTACAGGGTCCTGCCATTGGTAAGAAGGAGTTCTGGGTCCTATCATTGGTGAGTAGAAAAGTTGATGCCAAAGACTGGAGCCCAGAGGTTAAAGACCGAATTCAGCCAGGCTGGAAGTCGAGGCCTGACAGCTGAGACCTTGCAATCCTATTGGGAAGTTGAAGACCCGATGTCTGCAAATCTGAGTCAAGGGAAGCTGGGGGTTGAAGGTGGTTGGATGGCTATCTGCTTGTGCGCATGGGTGGGTTTTGCTGCTGTTGTTCTATTCTTGCTTTTATTATATTTAGAAAGCACAGAAGAAGGCAATCAGCATTGGGAGCAGAGCACTTCAGAGTTTACTCACAGGTCAGCGAAGCTGGTATGAAAGGAGAGCTTCGTGGGTGTTTGGATGTTCCAGAGGTCCAATCAGTGGTGGGAGCAGAGCACTACAAATTAAATAAAAGAAGGGGCAAGCAGGGTGGCCATTGTTGGGGGTAGGACAGCGGTGAGAGTAGGAGCGTCAGGCTTTCTGACAAGAAGAGAATGAGGCCAAAGAAACAGGTTAGAGGATGTGGTCTTGGTTGCCCAAAGTACAGTGCAGGCAAGATGGCAGATATGGCAGTGGAATGCTCCTCCTTTAGGATGTGGGATAGTCTTCCGGATAGCTACACCTGTGGGAAGTGCAGCCAATTCCAGCTCATGAAAGACTGCATTAAGGAGCTGGAGCTAGAGTTGAATGAACTAAGAATCATCCACGAGGCAGAGCAATTGATAGATAAGACTTATGAGCAGTTAGTTACACCCAGAGTGCAGAATTCAGGGAGTATATGGTGAACACTGGGAGAAAGAAGTCAGTGCAGGGTCCCCCTGTGACCATTGTCCTCAGCAGGAGGTATACCCCATTTGAATACTGCATTCAGCAATCATCTTCTGCACACCACTGTTGTAATGTGTGGTTATGTGATGACTGATCTGGGCAAGGCAGCAGCAGCCAGTCTAATAAATAGCACTGTGGTCGGCTCTGAGCCTCAAAGGGTAGGATGAAATCAGGCGGAGCAACAGTTATAGGGGACTCAACAGTTAGGGCGACAGATAGGAGATTCTGTGGCAGCAAAAGAGACACCAGCATAGTTTGCTTCCTCTCGGGTGCCAGGTTCCAGGATGTCTCTGAGCAGTTGCAGAATATTCTTGAAGGGGAGTGTGAGCGTTCAGAGGTCGTGGTAGATCTTGGTGCCAATGACATAGGCAGGAGAGGGGTAGAGGTCTTGTGCAGTAAGTTTAGGGAGTTAGGAAGGAGGCCGAAGAGCAGGACCTCCCAGGTGGTAATCTCCGGATTACTCCTCAAGCCACGAGCTAGTGAAGGTCAGGACAGGAAGACAGCGCAGATGAATGCGTGGCTGAGGAGATGGTGCAGGGGGCATGGTTTCAAGTTGGAACCTTTTCTGGGGAAGGAGTGACCTGTACAAATAGGATGGGTTGCACCTGAACTGGAGGGGAGCTGAGATCCTGTGAGAGAGGTTTGCTAATGCTATTGGGGAGAATTTAAACTAGATTTGCAGGAGGGTGGGAAGCGAAGTGAAGAGGCAGAGGATGGGGTGGCTGGTGCACAAGTAGTGGCAGCTTGTAGGGAGTTTATGAGGGAGGATAGGCAGATGACAGAGCAAAAATGCCCTCAGCCTGATGGTTTGAGAGGTGTTTACTTTACTACGAGCAGTATCATGAGCAAGGCGAATGAACTTAGAGTGTGGATCAATAAGTGAAACTATGATGTTGTGACCTTTACAGAGACTTGGGTGACTCAGGGGCAGGAATGACTTTAGATGTTTCAAAAAAGGACAGGGAAGGAGGCGAAAGAGGTGGGGGAGTGGTACTGCTAATCAGGGATGGTATCACGGCTGCAGAAAAGGAGGAAGTCATGGAGGGATTGTCAACTGAGTCACTATGGGTGGAAGTCAGAAACAGGAAGGGGGCAATGACTCTAATGGGTCTTTTTATACTCACCCCAATAGTAACAGAGACATCGAGGAGGAGGTAGGGAGGCAGATTCTGGAATGGTGCAACAATAATAGGGATGTTGTGATGGGTGATTTTAACTTTCCTGATATTGACTGGCATCTCCTTACAGCAAGGAGTTTAGATGGGGTGGAGTTTGTTATGAGTATTCAAGAAGGTTTCCTGATGCAATATGTAGAAAAGCCAACTAGAGGAGAGGCTGTACTTGATCTGGTTAGGGAAATGAACCAGAGGTCTCAGTAGGGGAGCATATTGGATAGTGATTACAACTCTGTCTCCTTTACCATAGCATTGGAGAGGAATAGGAGCAGACAATTTGGGAAAATGTTTAATTGGGATAGGGGGAAATTACCGTGCTATTAGGTAGGAACTTGGGAACATAAATTGGGAACAGGTGTTCTCAGGGAAACACACAGCAGAAATGTGGCAAATGTTCAGGGAACATCTGCATGGTGTTCTGCATAGGTATGTTCCACTGAGGCAGGGAAAGGATGGTGGAGTAAAAAAACCATGGTGTACAAAGGATGTAGAAAATTTAATTACTAAGAAAAGATTACAAAAGGTTCAAGAAACTAGGTACTGTTAGAGCTCTAGAAAACTACAAGGGTTCCAGGAAGGAGCTCAAGAATGAGACCGGGAGAGCTAGAAGGGGCCATGAGAATATTTTGATGAGCAGGATGCCAGGAAGGAGCTCAAATGAAATTAGGAGAACTAGAAGGGGTAATGAAAAGGCCCTGGCAAGCAGGATTAAGGAAAACTCCAAAGCATTCTACAAGTATATGAAGAGCAAGAGGATGAGCCGTGTGAGTATAGGACCAATCATGAGTGAGAGTGGAAACGTACATGGAGCTGGAGGAGGTAGTGGAGGAACCTAACGAATACTTTGCTTCAGTATTCATCAGTGAAAAGGTCCTTGGCAATTGTGGGGATGTCCTACAGCAGACTGAAATGCTTGACGGTATAACATATAGCCATATAACAATCACAGCACGGAAACAGGCCACCTCGGCCCTTCTAGTCCGTGCCAACGCTTACTCTCACCTAGTCCCACCTACCTGCACTCAGCCCATAACCCTCCATTCCTTTCCTATCCGTATAGCTATCCAATTTTAATTTAAATGACAATACAGAACCTGCCTCTACCATTCTACTGGAAGCTCATTCCACACAGCTACCACTCTCTGAGTAAAAAAAAACACCCCCTTGGGTTACCCTTAAACTTTTGCCCCCTATCTCTTAAATCATGTCCTCTTGTTTGAATCTTCCTTACTCTCGATGGAAAAAGCCTATCCACATCAACTCGATCTATCCCCCTCATTATTTTAAATACCTCTATTAAGTCCCCCCCAACCTTCTACGCTACATATAGAATTTAAGAAAGAGGATGTGCTGCAGCTTTTGAAAGGTGTTAAGTTTGACAAGTCGCCGGGAACAGACGAGAGATACTTGCATCATCAATAAAGACAGGAGAAGTACCAGAAAATTGGAAGGTTTCAAATGTTGAAGTACCAGAAAATTGGAAGGTTTCAAATGTTGTTCCCTTGTTCAAGTAAGGGATTAGAGATAACCCAGGAAATTATAGACCAGTGAGCCTTACTTCGGTGGTGGGCTAGTTGTTGGAGAAGATCCGGAGGGGCAGGATTTATGAGCATTTGGAGACACATAATCTGATTAGACAGACAGACAGACATACTTTATTGATCCCGAGGGAAATTGGGTTTCGTTACAGCCGCGCCAACCAAGTATAGTATAGAAGTATAGCAATATAAAAACATAAATAATTAAATAATAATAGGTTAATCATGCCAAGTGGAAATAAGTCCAGGACCAGCCTATTGGCTCAGGGTGTCTGACACTCCGAGGGAGGAGTTGTAAAGTTTGATGGCCACAGGCAGGAATGACTTCCTATGACGCTCAGTGTTACATCTCGGTGGAATGAGTCTCTGGCTGAACGTACTCCTGTGCCTAACCAGTACATTATGGAGTGGATGGGAGACATTGTCCAAGATGGCATACAACTTGGACAGCATCCTCTTTTCAGACACCACCGTCAGAGAGTCCAGTTCCACCCCCACTACATCACTGGCCTTACGAATGAGTTTGTTGATTCTGTTGATGTCTGCTACCCTCAGCCTGCTGCCCCAGCACACAACAGCAAACATGATAGCACTGGCCAGCACAGCCTCGTAGAACATCCTCAGCATCGTCCGGCAGATGTTAACGGACCTCAGTCTCCTCAGGAAGTAGAGACGGCTCTGACCCTTCTTGTAGATAGCCTCAGTGTTCTTTGACCAGTCCAGTTTATTGTCAATTCATATCCCCAGGTATTTGTAATCCTCCACCATGTCCACACTGACCCCTTGGATGGAAACAGGGGTCACCAATGCCTTAGCCCTCCTCAGGTCCACCACCAGCTCCTTAGTCTTTTTCGCATTAAGCTGCAGATGATTCTGCTCACACCATGTGACAAAGTTTTTCACCGTAGCCCTGTACTCTGCCTCATCTCCCTTGCTGATGCATCCAACTATGACAGAGTCATCAGAAAACTTCTGAAGATGGCAAGACTCTGTGTTGTAGTTGCAGTCCGAGGTGTAGATGGTGAAGAGAAAGAGAGACAGGACAGTCCCCAGTGGAGCCCCAGTGCTGCTGACCACTCTGTCTGACACACAGTGTTGCAAGTACTGTGGTCTGCCAGTCAGGTAATCAATAATCCATGACACCAGGGAAGCATCCACCTGCATCACTGTCAGCTTCTCACCCAGCAGAGCAGGGCGGATGGTGTTGAATGCACTGGAGAAGTCAAAAAACATGACCCTCACAGTGCTCGCTGGCTTGTCCAGGTGGGTGTAGACAAGGCTCAGCAGGTAGACGATGGCATCCTCAACTCCTAGTCGGGGCTGATAGGCGAACTGGAGGGGGTCTAAGTGTGGCCTAACCATAGGCCGGAGCTGCTCTAGAACAAGTCTCTCCAGGGTCTTCATGATGTGGGAGGTCAATGCCACTGGTCTGTATTCATTGAAGCCACTGGGGCGCGGCGTCTTCGGTACAGGGATGAGGCAGGACGTCTTCCACAGCACACGAACCCTCTGGAGACTCAGGCTCAGGTTGAAGACATAGCTGGGGGGCACAGGCTTTGAGCACCCTGGGGCTGACACCATTCGGGCCTGCAGCCTTGCTTGGGTGGAGACGTTTCAACTGTCTTCTCACCTGTTCAGCTGCGAAGCCCACTGTGGTTGTTTCAGGTGTGGGAGGGGTGTAGTCACGAGATCAGGGTGGAGGTCTGTGAGGGGGTTTGGAGGGAAGAGTGGAGTATGTGTTGGTTGGGGGCTGACAACAGATGAATCATTTTGGTTCATTTTGGTAGGGATAGTCAGCATGGCTTTGTCGAGGGCAGGTCATGCCTTACGAACCTGATTGAGTTCTTGGAGGATGTAACAAAACACATCGATGAAGGTAGAGCAGTGGATGTAGTGCATATAGATTTCAGTAAGGCAATTATCAGGTTCCCCATGCGAGGCTCATTCAGAAAGTAATGAGGCTTGGGACAACAACAACAAATATAGCAGCCAGTGCGACACTATTGCATTGTGGATCCAGAATTGGCTTGACCACAGATTACAAAGGGTGGTTGTGGATGCTTTGTATTCTGCATGGAGGATGGTGACCCATGTTCTGGGACTCCTCCTCTTTGTGACTTTTATAAATGTCCTGGATGAGGAGGTAGAAGGGTGGGTTAGTAAGTTTGATGATCACTCAAAAGTTGCGGGTACTGTAGATATTCTGGAGGGTTGTCAGAGGTTACAGTGGGACATCGATAGGACACAGAACTGGGCTGAGAAGTGGCAGATGGTGTTCAACCCAGCAAAGTATGAAGAGGTTCATTTTGGTAGGTATCCTATGTGCACACGGGAAGGATGTAAGGGAGGTTTCTTAGAGAGGTCATGGGAATTAAACTCTGAACTCCAGTGCCCCAATCTGTAATAGTATCACGCTAGCTGCTATGCTTATTGTCGTTTTTTGTGCTGTTCTGCTGAACGTTGTGTTGGCACTGGAATATGTGGCGAGACTTCTGGGCTATCCTCAGCACGTCCTTGGCTGTGGACACTCATTGCACTGTTTTGAAGTACATGTGATAAATAAGTCTGAATCTGAAGCGTAAGTTCACCAGCTACTGTAACGACATTTTAAAGAGCTTGCTTAAATCTTCAGGCCCCATGCCAGTCCAGTAGTTTAATGGCTGCACTATCAGCCTCTGGCATTTCACGACAATATTGTTACACTCTAAGAGCCCCAGAGGTTGTTCTTGCTGAGTTATGGGGGAGGCCATGCATGGTGCACCCCACATCCATCAGTGAAAGGTAGCTGACAGACAACACTATTTTAATGCTGCTCAGGTTAGCACAGCTGCTTCGGAAGGGATAGGCAGGGGCAACGACCTGCTGGATTGTCGCCAGTCAGCCTCTCTGTCTTTGCCAGAACTGACTGGGATGTAAATGATTCATTACAGCTTCTGCCTGGATCAGTAAGGTGCACTGAAGCTGATCCATCTGCTTTCACCTTTTCAAAAAAAAAACTTAGTCTGATGTTATCCTCTTCTTATATTTATTTTTCCTCTGACTTGGATCGCACAGTAATGTAGCAGCTACTGCAATGCCTTACAGGCTGGCTGTAAGATCAGGATTCAAGTCCACTTAAGGACACCCAGGACTTGTCCCCTTCTCACCACTACCAACTGTGAGAAGGAACAGGAGCTAGAATCTACACACTCATCATTTCAGGAAGAGCCTCTGCCTTCAAATTTCTGTATGGACAATGAACTTCTGTACACTATCGCACTATATATTTTTGCTCTCCTTTACACTACACAAATAATTTAACTGTATACAAATGTTGTATATATTTCTTATTGTAATTTATAGCTAAAATTATTATTATGTATTTAGTGTACTACTGCTGCAAAACAACAAATTTCACAACGTATGCCAGTGATATTAAACCCGATTCTGATCTGCAAACCAGGAATCGCCTGTCTTCACTTTCATTCTATCTGAAAGGACAACAATCCTTGTTTGTTTAAATGTTGTAAATGCAGCTTTTAGGTCTGTCAGGAATACTGGCTCTGAAAAAAAAAACCGAGAATTATTAAGCAAACATTTATTGCATTTCTCAGCAAATCACAAGCACAAGAGATTCTGCAGCTGCTGGGTATCCAGAGTAATATACAAAATGCTGTAGGAACTCAACAGGTCAGGCATGCCGCATCTGCAGTGAGGAATTAAAGTCAACACTTCAGACCAAGACCTTTCACAGATCAGATCCTGATGAAGATTCTCGGCCTGAAATGCTGTACCTTTATTCCTCTTCATAGACGCCGATTAACCTGTTGAGTTCCTCCAGCATTTTATTTGTGTTGATTTGAATTTTCAGCGCATTGGCTGAAATTAATCAGTTCACCAGGAGATGGCAGCACAGGCTCAATGTTTCATGACAACATCCAGCCCGCAGATCTGCTTTATTCTGTCACAATGAAATTTGTCTTTAGGGACGGGAAAGCAGGCATTGCTAGTTATGATCTAATCTCAATGTCTGAAGACCCCTAGCACAAAAATTTAGGAAGTTTTAATTTGAAAGCAGTCCAATGGATGTTGGAGTTACAAGAATGGCAATCCCAGCACAGCAACTGAGGAATTTGAATTGAACCATTTAACAAGATCATGACAGACCTTTGACCTCAGAATCATGTTTGGACACAAATCCCATATTTGGTATTGGCGTTGGTATTGATCCGTGTACCACTTTAGAGCCAAAAGCTTTTGGTATGCGTGCTATCCAGGCACAACAGACCATATATAACTACATGGAAGTAGTTAAAAGAAAACAAAATGCAGAATATATTTGACCATAAAACCAAATTCTATAAGATGCAAAAATGGAATTAAGTCATTTAGCCCATAAAGTCTGCTCTGTTATTTAATCATCGCTGAGTTTTTTTTCTCAACCCCAATCTCCTGCCTTCTTCCCATAACAACCCACATACCAATCAAGAACCTATCAATCTCTGCCTTAGATACATCCAATGACAGCCTCCACTTCCCCATGTGACAACAAATTCCACAGATTTACCTAACAAAAGTTTTTCTCTCGCTGAAGAAATTCTTCCTCAGCTCCCTGTGCCCTTGGATCCTGAAGGAGACACCCTTTCCGCGTCCACTCTATCCATGTCTTTCTGTGCTCAGTAAGTGTCAGTCCTGTGTTCATCCTAATAAACTCCATCGAGTACAGACCCTCATGTGTCATGGCTTCCAACCTACTGGAGTCAGAGAGAAAATACAGTCCAGGCAGACAAAAGAGGTGCAAAGGCCTTGGAGAGGTTGGCTGAGAAATCAAGTGCTCACCAATTCATCTTTTGGTGCATTCAGGAGCCTGAAAACAGTGGGATAGAAACGACTCTTGAGCCTGTTAGTTGAGAGTCTCAGGATTTACTATCCCCTGCCCAGAGGGAGGGGGAGAAGAGAGAATGTCTAGGGTGTGAGGGATCCTTGATCAGGCTTGTTGCTTTCCTGAGGCAGCAGAGCGTGTAGATGCACTCAGAGGCTGGTTTGTGTCGTGGACTGAGCTGTTTCCACAACTCTCTGCAATTCCTTGCAGTCTTGGGCAGAGCATTGACTTAGAAAAGTCAGACCGTGCATATCATGGTACATCAAAGTTCGAAGTAAATTTATTATCAAAGTGCATATATGGCATTTTATACTACCCTGAGATTCATTTTCTTATGGGCATTCACAGTGAGTACAAAGACACATAATAGAAGCAACGAAAAAGTGCACATAGCAAAGACAGACAAACAGCTTCTTCAACAGGCAGGCTAAATAAGGTGAATGTAGCCGGCAGACCTCATATCCAGTTGAGATAGAGACAAGCCTGTCCTAGCACGTGAAGTCTGCTCCAACAATCTGGGTGGGTGAGGTCTACAGTGAGGTCCAACAGCCAGGATGGAGGATGGAAGGCTTTGTGGACGGTGAAGGGCATGACAAGGCACAGACAACATCATGGTCATCAACTTTAACCAAGGACAACAAACTTCAAATACAGAAAGAGATAAAACAAAATAACAACAATAAATGGTGGTGGGTTTCTGTCATGACAGGAAACCTGCGCCGGAGAGATTTTAACTTGGAAAAGCCATTGCACAGGGACAGTTCTACTCTCTCAACCTTGGAAGCCTGGGTCCAGTGGTACGAAAAAGCGTAACGACTGGGGTCTTCCTTGGTTGCAGTGGAATGATCATGACGTCTTCTATGCTCTGTCATACCCTTCGCTGTCCCGTGACCGTCGGCAGAGCTGCCTTCCTGACTATTGGATCTCACTGTAGATCGCATTCACCCAACCCGTCAGAGTAACAACCAGTGTGAGAAAGAAGACAAATCATCATAAATTAATAATACTGAAAACATGAGTTGTAGAGTCCTTGAAAGTGATTCTATAGGTTGTGGAGTCAACTCAGTGTGGAGGTTCAAAGGTTCAACGATTCAGAGGTTCATTTATTATTGAAGTACACAACTCTGAAATTCTTCTTCTCCAGGTAGCCAAGAAAGAGAAAAACAGCAACACAATCACCCCCCCCCCCCCAAATCCATCCTCCCCATAAAAAATGAACATAAACGAAACAGGTACATCCCCCTCCCTAGCACATAAAGAAAACAAGAAAGATCGGGTGAAAAACACCGAATATAAAAACTATAAGACTGGGAAAAAATCCATATCCAAAAAATGCAAATAAACCTAGGTAACATTCTCCAGGCCCAACATCAGGCTTTTCCCTCTCTGTAGCAGAGCGATACCACCAGCGTCTAAAAGGCAGTCGCCCCTCTCCGTAGAAGAGCATTCCCACCTGTGATCAAAAGGCAGTCTTGCCTTTCCATAGCAGAGCGATCCCACCATCAATCAAAAGGCAGGCAGCCAGGGCTCATCTTCTCCATTTGCCTCGATGCTTCGATCTCCCTTGTCACTTTAGTAGGCGAACAGTGGAAGCTTTAATCGGTGAAGTGGACTTCGGCTCGTGTCCTGCACCCTTCTCATTACGAAATTCGCTCATGCTGCCTCTGCCTGCTGAGATCCTCTTGGAGACTGTGGAGAATTGAAACAGCCAAAAGATCTCCAAACTGCAAATCACAAGCTTAAAGGTAGAAGACATTATCTATGCTGGTTCAGGAGCCTGATGACATGTGCCTGGAATACACTCTCTGGGGATAGTGGTAGAGCCTGATATAATAGGGGCACTTGGAACTCTCAAATAGGCACATGGGTATAAGAGAACTGGAGGGTTATGAGCTGTGTAGGAGTGAAGGGTTAGATTGATTGAGGAATAGGTTTATATAGGTCAGTACAGCGTTGTTCTGTTCTGTATTCTTCAATGCTTTGTGTTCTAATAAAAAGTAGATTAGTGAATGTAACTGAACAGCTGATGGTCAGCGTGTGTGCTGGAGGCATGTTGTGGTGCTCTTCACTTTAAAAGCTGGAGTGAAATGGTTGCGGAATGAAAAGGATCACTCTCTCCAATGATAACTGAACAGAATCAGAATCAAGTTTAATACCACGGACATACAGTATGTTGCAAAATTTATTGTTCTGCAGCAGCATTACAGTGCAATATGAAACAGTGGTTTGCATAGGACTGTATTTGTCAACCTGGAGTGGAGGGTGAGTTTGTAAATCTGCTAGGAGCAAAGGATGTTGGAAATGATGTGAGTGGAGCGCCATGGGAGGAGTGTGAGACAGGTGGCAGAGAAAGAGTGCCAGGAGTGCGGGCAGGGGTTGGTGGGGGTGCAAACACACCCGGCCCTAAGACATCAGGCAAGATTATTTGATTCCAAACAATTGGTTTATTGATCATTACAGAATGTCTCTGGTGCTTCCCACTCTCTCCCCTTTCCTTTCCCCTTTTCCCAATCATGATTCCCCTCTCCCTGATTCCTTCCACTCTCAGTTCACAAGTGAGACCCATATCATAATCACGTTTATCATCACTTACATATGCCATGAAATTAGTACTTTTTTGTAGCAGTACAGTACAATACATAAAATTACTACAGTACTGTGCAAATGTACTGTGACATCTTTAGGGAGTGGTGTCTCAGAAAGGCAGTGTCCATTATTAGGGACATCCAGCACCCAGGACATGCCCTTTTCTCACTGTTACCATCAGGTAGGAGGTACAGAAGCCTGAAGGCACACACTCAGCGATTCAGGAACACCCTCTGCCATCTGATTCCTGAGAGGACATTGAACTCATGAACACTACCTCACTTTTTAAATATTTCTGCTTTTTGCACGCTTTTATCTATTCAATATATGTATACTGTAATTGATTTACTTATGTATTATTATTGTATTTATTTTTTCTCTTCTATATTATGTATTGCATTGAACTGCTGCTACTATTTTAACAAATTTCATGCCACATGCTGATGGTAGTAAACCTGATTCTGACTCTGATCTGGATGTATTATGCACCCTATATCATGGCAAGCATTTGGTCCATAATGACAGACAAAGAAGCTCATTAGCTGTGGTGAACTATGTGCCTGTCTGGACACGCCCCCTGCTGACTGCTCCTGTGGCTCCTCCCACAGGCCCCTGTATAAAGGAGATCTGAGGCCTGACGCTCGGCCTCAGTCTCCAGGACATTGTATGATAGACACTCACTCCTGGTTCCTTCTTCCAGTCAATAAAAGCCGATATCTCGCCTATGTCTCAGTGCGAGTTATTGATGGTGCATCATTAGCTCAACAACCATTTTATTGTGATAAACGCAAAATAGACAGCGCACCAGGACCCGGAGAGAGAATCCACTCAGTCTCATACAGACAGGAGAGGTAACCATCACACACAACCACAAATACACAGGTGAATAATTGTATAACCCAGCCTAAAATGTAAGTATAAATGAACTGGAACTTCCCACCATAATCTCACAAAAGCACTTTAACACAAGAACAATAAACAGTGCTGGTCATTAGAAGTGCAGTAGCGGGGTGGGGTGGGGGTGCGTGGGAGAGAGAGAGAGAGAGAGAGAGAGAGAGAGAGAGAGAGAGAGAGAGAGAGAGAGAGAGAGAGAGAGAGAGAGAGAGAGAGAGAGAGAGAGAGAGAGAGAGAGAGAGAGAGAGAGAGAGAGAGAGAGTGAGAGAGAGAGAGAGAGAGAGAGAGAGAGAGAGAGAGAGAGAGAGAGAGAGAGAGAGAGAGAGAGAGAGAGAGAGAGAGAGAGAGAGAGAGAGAGAGAGAGAGAGAAACTTTTGCACAGTACTGAATATATAGATATAGTGAGATATTTTGAATTCAATAAATAGCTCAAAAAGAGAGCCGAAAATAGTGTGGTAGTATTTATGGGTGAGTTCATTGTCCATTCACAAAAGATTCTAAAAGATTGAGTGTGTGGCTTCACTCTCCTGTACCTCCTCTCTGATGGTACAGGAGACTGAAGCAATGAGGAGAGGGCATTTGCTGGGTAATGGAGGTCTTCAACGAAGGATGCCACCTTTTAGAGGCATCGCTTTTTGAAGGTGTCCTCAATGCTGGGGAGGCTAGCGCCTCTGATAGAGCTGGCTGAGTTTGCCACCCTCTGCAGCTTTTAGCTTTTTCCCCACAAAGAACGAATTGCCAGGGCTTGGAGTTGGGGGGGGGGGGGGAGAGAGAGGGTTTTTGCTGAGCAGCCCATCAACATGAGCTCAAGAAAGAAGAGACTGTTTTGCAGAGATAAGGAATGAAGGGGTTTTTATGAGAAACTGGTTAGGCGTGATGAGGAATGACAGTGTAGCAGCCTCTCCCCACGCCCAGGAGCTCCTATCTGCCTGCTCACTGTCAGAGAAATCACCACTTGGTGACTGGAGTGGCTGAGTAATCACTTTATTAATGGGCACTGTCACTCTAATGGCCAGCAGTGGAATGATTAGAGTCACCAAAGATGTGCTAAATCTATGGCTACAATATACATCTCTCAATAATAGCGTCTCCTCCAGGCCAGTACAATGGTCCCGAGGGTAAGTTGGTCAGGAGTATTCAGCCTCGTGCTGGCGTGTCCGCTATTGCAAGCTGTCGAAACCTCTCTGTTTTCCTCTCTAGACCTGTTCTGCCTCTTGCACAGAGATTCCAGCGTCATCAGTGGCCCATTTGCTCTGTCTGAAACACTGCTGATAACCTGCTGGCTGGGAGCACTGAGAAATCGTCACTGGTTGCTGATGTGTGTTGAGATAGGGTGCAAAGCTTTTGTCTGCCTACCATCCAGACGGATCATTCTAATCAGCAGGGTAGCACAAAGGGCAAATAAATACTGCAGAATGTAGAGTATTGCCAGGCAGAATATAGGGTTGAAAAGTGTATGGTCACGCACTTTGGTAGAAGGAATAAGGCCACAGCCTATTTCCTAAACAGAGAAAATTCAGAAATCGGAAGTGCAAAGGTTCCTGGGCGTCCTCGTGAAGGATTCCCTAAAGGTTAGCTTGCAGGATGAGTCAGTGGTAAAGAATGTAATCTTAGCATTCATTTTGAGAGGACTAGAACATAGGAGCCAGGATGTGATGCTGAGGCTTTATAAGGCATTGATCAGACCATACTTGGAGTATCATGAGCAGTTCTGGGCCCCATTTTTCAGAAACAATATGTTGGTATTGGAGAGGACCGAGAGCAGGTTCATGAGAATGATTCCAGGAATGAAAAGATTAACATTTGTGGAGTTCTATGGCTCTGGGCCTGTACTCGCTGGTGTTTAGAAGAATGAGGTTGGAGCTTACTGAAACCTATCCAATATTGTTTGGCCAAAATAGAGTGGATGTGGAGAGGATGTTTCCTATAGTGGGGGAGTCTAGGACCAGATGACACAGATAGAGTGGATGTGGAGAGGATGTTTCCTATAGTGGGGGAGTCTAGGATTAGAGGACACAGATAGAGTGGATGCGGAGAGGATGTTTCCTATAGTGGGGGAGTCTAGGACCAGAGGACACAGATAGAGTGGATGCGGAGAGGGTGTTTCCTATAGTGGGGGAGTCTAGGACCAGAGGACACAGATAGAGTGGATGTGGAGAGGGTGTTTCCTATAGTGGGGGAGTCTAGGATTAGAGGACACAGATAGAGTGGATGCGGAGAGGATGTTTCCTATAGTGGGGGAGTCTAGGACCAGAGGACACAGATAGAGTGGATGTGGAGAGGATGTTTCCTATAGTGGGAGAGTGTAGGATCAGAGGGCACAGATAGAGTGGATGCGGAGAGGATGTTTCCTATAGTGGGGGAGTCTAGGACCAGAGGACACAGATAGAGTGGATGCGGAGAGGGTGTTTCCTATAGTGGGGGAGTCTAGGACCAGAGGACACAGATAGAGTGGATGCAGAGAGGGTGTTTCCTATAGTGGGGGAGTCTAGGATTAGAGGACACAGATAGAGTGGATGCGGAGAGGATGTTTCCTATAGTGGGGGAGTCTAGGACCAGAGGACACAGATAGAGTGGATGCGGAGAGGATGTTTCCTATAGTGGGAGAGTGTAGGACCAGAGGGCACAGATAGAGTGGATGCGGAGAGGGTGTTTCCTATAGTGGGGGAGTCTAGGACCAGAGGACACAGATAGAGTGGATGCGGAGAGGGTGTTTCCTATAGTGCGGGAGTCTAGGATTAGAGGACACAGATAGAGTGGATGCGGAGAGGATGTTTCCTATAGTGGGGGAGTCTAGGATTAGAGGACACAGATAGAGTGGATGCGGAGAGGGTGTTTCCTATAGTGGGGGAGTCTAGGATTAGAGGACACAGATAGAGTGGATGCGGAGAGGGTGTTTCCTATAGTGGGGGAGTCTAGGACCAGAGGACACAGATAGAGTGGATGCGGAGAGGGTGTTTCCTATAGTGGGGGAGTCTAGGACCAGAGGACACAGATAGAGTGGATGCGGAGAGGGTGTTTCCTATAGTGGGGGAGTCTAGGACCAGAGGACACAGATAGAGTGGATGCGGAGAGGGTGTTTCCTATAGTGGGGGAGTCTAGGATTAGAGGACACAGATAGAGTGGATGCGGAGAGGATGTTTCCTATAGTGGGGGAGTCTAGGATTAGAGGACACAGATAGAGTGGATGCGGAGAGGCTGTTTCCTATAGTGGGGGAGTCTAGGATTAGAGGACACAGATAGAGTGGATGCGGAGAGGGTGTTTCCTATAGTGGGGGAGTCTAGGATTAGAGGACACAGATAGAGTGGATGCGGAGAGGGTGTTTCCTATAGTGGGGGAGTCTAGGACCTGTGGACACAGATAGAGTGGATGTGGAGAGGGTGTTTCCTATAGTGGGGGAGTCTAGGACCAGAGGACACAGATAGAGTGGATGCGGAGAGGGTGTTTCCTATAGTGGGGGAGTCTAGGACCAGAGGACACAGATAAAGTGGATGCGGAGAGGGTGTTTCCTATAGGGGGGGAGTCTAGGACCAGAGGACACAGATAGAGTGGATGTGGAGAGGGTGTTTCCTATAGTGGGGGAGTCTAGGACCAGAGGACACAGATAGAGTGGATGTGGAGAGGGTGTTTCCTATAGTGGGGAGTCTAGGACCAGAGGACACAGATAGAGTGGATGCGGAGAGGATGTTTCCTATAGTGGGGGAGTCTAGGACCAGAGGACACAGATAGAGTGGATGCGGAGAGGATGTTTCCTATAGTGGGGGAGTCTAGGACCAGAGCACACAGATAGAGTGGATGTGGAGAGGGTGTTTCCTATAGTGGGGAGTCTAGGACCAGAGGACACAGATAGAGTGGATGCGGAGAGGATGTTTCCTATAGTGGGGGAGTCTAGGACCAGAGGACACAGATAGAGTGGATGCGGAGAGGATGTTTCCTATAGTGGGGGAGTCTAGGACCAGAGGACACAGATAGAGTGGCTGTGGAGAGGGTGTTTCCTATAGTGGGGGAGTCTAGGACCAGAGGACACAGATAGAGTGGATGTGAAGAGGGTGTTTCCTATAGCGGGGGAGTCTAGGACCAGAGGACACAGATAGAGTGGATGTGGAGAGGGTGTTTCCTATAGCGGGGAAGTCTAGGACCAGAGGACACAGATAGAGTGGATGTGGAGAGGGTGTTTCCTATAGTGGGGAGTCTAGGACCAGTGGACACAGATAGAGTGGATGTGGAGAGGGTGTTTCCTATAGTGGGGGAGTCTAGGACCAGAGGACACAGATAGAGTGGATGTGAAGAGGGTGTTTCCTATAGCGGGGGAGTCTAGGACCAGAGGACACAGATAGAGTGGATGTGGAGAGGGTGTTTCCTATAGCGGGGAAGTCTAGGACCAGAGGACACAGATAGAGTGGATGTGGAGAGGGTGTTTCCTATAGTGGGGAGTCTAGGACCAGAGGACACAGATAGAGTGGATGTGGAGAGGGTGTTTCCTATAGTGGGGAGTCTAGGACCAGAGGACACAGATAGAGTGGATGCGGAGAGGATGTTTCCTATAGTGGGGGAGTCTAGGACCAGAGGACACAGATAGAGTGGATGTGGAGAGGGTGTTTCCTATAGCAGGGAAGTCTAGGACCAGAGAGAACACAGTCCCTTTAGAACAGAGACAAGAGACAAGGAGGAATTTCTTTAGCCAAAGGGTGGTGAATTCATTGCCACAGATGGTTGTGGTGGCCAAGTTTTGGCCCTTTATCTGAGAAATGATGTGCAGCATCTGAGA
>NW_026780794.1:0-24950 GCF_030144855.1 Hypanus sabinus
GGGGCAGACTCGGGCAGTGCGGCCCCGGTACCGGGGTGACACTCGGGCAGCACGGCCCGGGGGATCGGAGGGAGACTCGGGCAGCTCGGTCCCGGTACCGGAGAGAAACTCGGGCAGAGCGGCTCCTGTGATCGGAGAGAGACTCGGGCAGCTCGGCCCGGGACTGGGGCTGGGGGGGATACTCTGGCAGCGCGGCCCCGGTACTGGGGGGAGACTCGGGCAGCGCGGCCCCGGGACTTGGGGGCGACTCCGGCAGCGCGGCCTCGGGGACCGGGGGGAGACTCGGGCAGCGTGGCCCGGGACCGTGGGCAGACTCGGGCAGCGCGGCCCCGGGACTTGGGCAGACTGAGGCATCGCGGCCCCGGGGATCGGAAGGAGACTCGGGCAGCTCGGCCCAGGATCCGGAGTGAGACTCTGGCAGCGCGGCCCCGGAACGGGGAGAACCGCGGGAAGCGCGGCCCCGGGACCGGGGGGAGACTCGGGTAGCGCGGCCCCGGGACTTAGGGGAGACTCGGGCAACGCGGCCTCGGGGATCGGAGGGAGACTCGGGCAGCTCGGCCTCGGGGATCGGAGGGAGACTCGGGCAGCGCGGCCCCGGGACTTAGGGGAGACTCGGGCAGCGCGGCCCTGGGACTTAGGGGAGACTCGGGCAGCGCGGCCCCGGGACTTAGGGGAGACTCGGGCAGCGCGGCCCCTTGGATCGGAGGGAGACTCGGGCAGCTCGGCCCCGGGAATCGGAGGGAGTTTCGGACAGCGCGGCCCCAGGACCGGGGGAATCTCGGGCAGCGCGGCCCCGGGACCTGGGGCAAACTCGGGCAGTGCGGCCCCTGGACCAGGAGAGACTCGGGCAGCGCGGCCCCGGGACTGGGGGTGGGTGTAGACTCGGGCAGCGCGGCCCCGGGACTGGGGGTGGGTGTAGACCCGGGCAGCGCAGCCCCGGGACTGGGGGTGGGTGTAGACTCGGGCAGCGCGGCCCCGGGACTTAGGGGAGACTCGGGCAACGCGGCCTCGGGGATCGGAGGGAGACTCGGGCAGCTCGGCCTCGGGGATCGGAGGGAGACTCGGGCAGCGCGGCCCCAGGACCGGGGGAATCTCGGGCAGCGCGGCCCCGGGACCTGGGGCAAACTCGGGCAGTGCGGCCCCTGGACCAGGAGAGACTCGGGCAGCGCGGCCCCGGGACTGGGGGTGGGTGTAGACTCGGGCAGCGCGGCCCCGGGACTGGGGGTGGGTGTAGACCCGGGCAGCGCAGCCCCGGGACTGGGGGTGGGTGTAGACTCGGGCAGCGCGGCCCCGGGACTTAGGGGAGACTCGGGCAACGCGGCCTCGGGGATCGGAGGGAGACTCGGGCAGCTCGGCCTCGGGGATCGGAGGGAGACTCGGGCAGCTCGGCCTCGGGGATCGGAGGGAGACTCGGACAGCGCGAACCCGGGATGTGGGAAGATTCGGGAAGCGCGGCCCGTGCACCGGGTACAGACTCGAGCAGCGCGGCCCCGGGACTTGGGGGAGACTCGGGCAGCGCGGCTCCGGAACCGGGGGAAGACTCGGGCAACGCGGCCTCGGGGATCGGAGGGTAGTTTCGGACAGCGCGGCCCCAGGACCTGGGGAATCTCGGGCAGCGCGGCCCCGGGGATCGGAGGGAGACTCGGGCAGCGCGGCCCCAGGACCGGGGGAAGACCCGGGCAGCGCGGCCCCGGGGATCGGAGGGAGACTCGGGCAGCTCGGCCCCGGGAAGGGGGGGAAACTGTGGCAGCGCGGCCCCAGGACCGGGGGGAGACCCGGGCAGCGCGACTCCGGGGATCGGAGGGAGACTCGGGCAGCGCGGCCCCGGGACCGTGGCGTGCCTCGGGCAGCGCGGCCCGGGACGGGGGGCAGACTCGGGCAGTGCGGCCCCGGTACCGGGGTGACACTCGGGCAGCACGGCCCGGGGGATCGGAGGGAGACTCGGGCAGCTCGGTCCCGGTACCGGAGAGAAACTCGGGCAGAGCGGCTCCTGTGATCGGAGAGAGACACGGGCAGCTCGGCCCGGGACTGGGGCTGGGGGGGATACTCTGGCAGCGCGGCCCCGGTACTGGGGGGAGACTCGGGCAGCGCGGCCCCGGGACTTGGGGGCGACTCCGGCAGCGCGGCCTCGGGGACCGGGGGGAGACTCGGGCAGCGTGGCCCGGGACCGTGGGCAGACTCGGGCAGCGCGGCCCCGGGACTTGGGGCAGACTGAGGCATCGCGGCCCCGGGGATCGGAAGGAGACTCGGGCAGCTCGGCCCAGGATCCGGAGTGAGACTCTGGCAGCGCGGCCCCGGAACGGGGAGAACCGCGGGAAGCGCGGCCCCGGGACCGGGGGGAGACTCGGGTAGCGCGGCCCCGGGACTTAGGGGAGACTCGGGCAACGCGGCCTCGGGGATCGGAGGGAGACTCGGGCAGCTCGGCCTCGGGGATCGGAGGGAGACTCGGGCAGCGCGGCCCCGGGACTTAGGGGAGACTCGGGCAGTGCGGCCCTGGGACTTAGGGGAGACTCGGGCAGCGCGGCCCCGGGACTTAGGGGAGACTCGGGCAGCGCGGCCCCTTGGATCGGAGGGAGACTCGGGCAGCTCGGCCCCGGGAATCGGAGGGAGTTTCGGACAGCGCGGCCCCAGGACCGGGGGAATCTCGGGCAGCGCGGCCCCGGGACCTGGGGCAAACTCGGGCAGTGCGGCCCCTGGACCAGGAGAGACTCGGGCAGCGCGGCCCCGGGACTGGGGGTGGGTGTAGACTCGGGCAGCGCGGCCCCGGGACTGGGGGTGGGTGTAGACCCGGGCAGCGCAGCCCCGGGACTGGGGGTGGGTGTAGACTCGGGCAGCGCGGCCCCGGGACTTAGGGGAGACTCGGGCAACGCGGCCTCGGGGATCGGAGGGAGACTCGGGCAGCTCGGCCTCGGGGATCGGAGGGAGACTCGGGCAGCTCGGCCTCGGGGATCGGAGGGAGACTCGGACAGCGCGAACCCGGGATGTGGGAAGATTCGGGAAGCGCGGCCCGTGCACCGGGTACAGACTCGAGCAGCGCGGCCCCGGGACTTGGGGGAGACTCGGGCAGCGCGGCTCCGGAACCGGGGGAAGACTCGGGCAACGCGGCCTCGGGGATCGGAGGTAGTTTCGGACAGCGCGGCCCCAGGACCTGGGGAATCTCGGGCAGCGCGGCCCCGGGGATCGGAGGGAGACTCGGGCAGCGCGGCCCCAGGACCGGGGGAAGACCCGGGCAGCGCGGCCCCGGGGATCGGAGGGAGACTCGGGCAGCTCGGCCCCGGGAAGGGGGGAAACTGTGGCAGCGCGGCCCCAGGACCGGGGGGAGACCCGGGCAGCGCGACTCCGGGGATCGGAGGGAGACTCGGGCAGCGCGGCCCCGGGACCGTGGCGTGCCTCGGGCAGCGCGGCCCGGGACGGGGGGCGTACTCGGGCAGTGCGGCCCCGGTACCGGGGTGACACTCGGGCAGCACGGCCCGGGGGATCGGAGGGAGACTCGGGCAGCTCGGTCCCGGTACCGGAGAGAAACTCGGGCAGAGCGGCTCCTGTGATCGGAGAGAGACTCGGGCAGCTCGGCCCCGGGACTGGGGCTGGGGGGGATACTCTGGCAGCGCGGCCCCGGGACCGGGGTTAGACTCGGACAGCGCGGCCCCGGGACAGGGGCAGACTCGGGCAGCGAGGACCCTGGACCGGGAGAGACTCCGGAAGCCCGGCCCCGGGACTGGGGAAGGGTGGAGACTCGGGCATCGCGGCCCCGTGTCTTGGGTACACTCGGGCAGCGCGGCCCCTTGGATCGGAGGGAGACTCGGGCAGCTCGGCCCCGGTACGGGAGTGAGACTCGGGCAGCGCGGCGCCGGGACTTGGGTAGACACGGGCAGCGCGCCCCGGGTCCGGGGGGAGACACGGGCAGCGCGGCCCCGGGACCGGGTGCAGACTCGGGCAGCGCGGCCCCGGGACTGGGGGTGGGTGTAGACTAGGGCAGCGCGGCCCCGGGACTGGGGGTGGGTGTAGACTCGGGCAGCGCGGCCCCGGGACTGGGGGTGGGTGTAGACTCGGGCAGCGCGGCCCCGGGACTGGGGGTGGGTGTAGACTCGGGCAGCGCGGCCCCGGGACTGGGGGTGGGTGTAGACTCGGGCAGCGCGGCCCCGGGACTGGGGGTGGGTGTAGACTCGGGCAGCGCGGCCCCGGGACTGGCGATGGGGTAGACTTGGGCAGCGCGGCATCGGGCCCGGGGGAAGACACGAGCAGCGCGGCCCTGAGACTTGAGGTAGACTCGGGCAGCGTGGCCCCGGTGCCTCGTGGAGAATCGGGCAGCGCGGCACCGATACCGTGGTGAGAATCGGGCAGCGCGGCCCCGGGACTAGGGGCAGACTCGGGCAGCGCGGCGCCGGGACTGGGGGTGGGTGTAGACTAGGGCAGCGCGGCCCCGGGACTGGAGGTAGGTGTAGACTCGGGCAGCGCGGCCCCGGGACTTGGTGGAGACTCGGGCAGCGGGGCCCCGGGACCGGGGGCAGACTCGGGCAGTGCCGCCCCTGGACCAGGAGAGACTCGGGCAGCGCGGCCCCGGGACTGGGGGTGGGTGTAGACTCGGGCAGCTCGGCCCCGGTGCCTCGTGGAGACTCGGGCAGCTCGGCACCGGTGCCTCGTGGAGACTCGGGCAGCGCGGCCCCGGTGCCTCGTTGAGACTCGGGCAGCGCGGCCGCGGTACCGTGGTGAGAATCGGGCAGCGCGGCCCCGGGACTTGGGGCAGACTCGGGCAGCGCGGCCCCGGGGATCGGAGGGAGTTTCCGACAGGGCGGCCCCAGGACCGGGGGAATCTCGGGCAGCGCGGCCCCGGGGATCGGAGGGAGACTCGGGCAGCGCGTCCCCGTGACCGGGGGGAGACTCGGGTAGCGCGACCCCGGGACTTAGGGGAGACTCGGACAACGCGGCCTCGGGGATCGGAGGGAGTTTCCGACAGGGCGGCCCCAGGGAATCTCGGGCAGCGCGGCCGCGGGGATCGGAGGGAGACTCGGGCAGCGCGGCCCCAGGACCGGGGGGAGACCCGGGCAGCTCGGCCGCTTGGATCGGAGGGAGACTCGGGCAACGCATTCCCGGGATGTGGGGGGACTCGGGCAGCACGGCCCCGGGACTGGGGGAGACTCGGGCAGCGCGGCCCCGGGACTTGGGGGCGACTCCGGCAGCGCGGCCTCGGGGATCGGAGGGAGACTCGGGCAGCTCGGCCCCGGTGCCTCGTGGAGACTCGGGCAGCGCGGCCCCGGTGCCTCGTGGAGACTCGGGCAGCGCGGCCGCGGTACCGTGGCGAGAATCGGGCAGCGCGGCCGCGGTACCGTGGCGAGAATCGGGCAGCGCGGCCCCCGGGGATCGGAGGGGAGACTCGCGCAGCGCGGCACCGGGGTGACCGTGGCGTGCCTCGGGCACCGCGGCCCGGGACCGGGGGCAGACTCGGGCAGTGCGGCCCCGGTACTGGGGTGACACTCGGGCAGCACGGCCCGGGGGATTGGAGGGAGACTCGGGCAGCTCGGTCCCGGTACCGGAGAGAAACTCGGGCAGAGCGGCTCCTGTGATCGGACAGAGACTCGGGCAGCTCGGCCCCGGGACTGGGGCTGGGGGGGGATACTCTGGCAGCGCGGCCCCGGTACTGGGGGGAGACTCGGGCAGCGCGGCCCCGGGACTTGGGGGCGACTCCGGCAGCGCGGCCTCGGGGACCGGGGGGGAGACTCGGGCAGCGTGGCCCGGGACCGTGGGCAGACTCGGGCAGCGCGGCCCCGGGACTTGGGGCAGACTGAGGCATCGCGGCCCCGGGGATCGGAGGGGAGACTCGGGCAGCTCGGCCCCGGATCCGGAGTGAGACTCTGGAAGCGCGGCCCCGGAACGGGGAGAACCGCGGGCAGCGCGGCCCCGGGACCGGGGGGAGACTCGGGTAGAGCGGCCCCGGGACTTAGGGGAGACTCGGGCAACGCGGCCTCGGGGATCGGAGGGAGACCTCGGGCAGCGCGGCCCCGGGACTTCGGGGAGACTCGGGCAGCGCGGCCCCGGGACTTAGGGGAGACTCGGGCAGCGCGGCGCCGGGACTTTGGGGAGACTCGGGCAGCGCGGCCCCTTGGATCGGAGGCTCGGGCAGCTCGGCCCCGGGAAGGGGGGAAACTGTGGCAGCGCGGCCCCAGGACCGGGGGAAGACCCGGGCAGCACGGCCCGGGGGGATCGGAGGGAGACTCGGGCAGCTCGGTCCCGGTACCGGAGTGAACTCGGGCAGAGCGGCTCCTGTGATCGGAGAGAGACTCGGGCAGCTCGGACCCGGGACTGGGGCTGGGGGGATACTCTGGCAGCGCGTCCCGGGACCGGGGTTAGACTCGGACAGCGCGGCCCCGGGACAGGGGCAGACTCGGGCAGCGAGGACCCTGGACCGGGAGAGACTCCGGAAGCCCGGCCCCGGGACTGGGGAAGGGTGGAGACTCGGGCATCGCGGCCCCGTGTCTTGGGTAGACTCGGGCAGCGCGGCCCCTTGGATCGGAGGGAGACTCGGGCAGCTCGGCCCCGGTACGGGAGTGAGACTCGGGCAGCTCGTCCCCGGTACGGGAGTGAGACTCGGGCAGCGTGGCGCCGGGACTTGGGTAGACTCGGGCAGCGCGCCCCGGGTCCGGGGTGAGACACGGGCAGCGCGGCCGCGGGACCGGGTGCAGACTCGGGCAGCGCGGCCCCGGGACTGGGGGTGGGTGTAGACTTGGGCAGCGCGGCCCCGGGACTGGGGGTGGGTGTAGACTCGGGCAGCGCCGTCCCGGGACTGGAGGTGGGTGTAGACTCGGGCAGCGCGGCCCCGGGACTGGGGGTGGGTGTAGACTCGGGCAGCGCGGCCCCGGGACTAGGGGCAGACTCGGGCAGCGCGGCCCCGGGGATCGGAGGGAGACTCGGGCAGCTCGTCCCCGGTACGGGAGTGAGACTCGGGCAGCGCGGCGACGGGACTTGGGTAGACTCGGGCAGCGCGCCCCGGGACCGGGTGCAGACTCGGGCAGCGCGGCCCCGGGACTGGGGGTGGGTGTAGACTCGGGCAGCGCGGCCCCGGGACTGGGGGTGGGTGTAGACTCGGGCAGCGCGGCCCCGGGACTGGGGGTGGGTGTAGACTCGGGCAGCGCCGTCCCGGGACTTAGGGGGAGACTCGGGCAACGCGGCCCCGGGGATCGGAGGGAGACTCGGTAGCGCGGCCCCGGGACTTAGGGAGACTCGGCAACGCGGCCTCGGGATCGGAGGAGACTCGGGCAGCTCGGCCTCGGGGATCGGAGGGAGACTCGGGCAGCGCGGCCCCGGGACTTAGGGGAGACTCGGGCAGCGCGGCCCCTTGGATCGGAGGGAGACTCGGGCAGCTCGGCCCGGTACGGGAGTGAGACTCGGGCAGCTCGTCCCCGGTACGGGAGTGAGACTCGGGCAGCGTGGCGCCGGGACTTGGGTAGACTCGGGCAGCGCGCCCCGGGTCCGGGGTGAGACACGGCAGCGCGGCCCCGGGACCGGGTGCAGACTCGGGCAGCGCGGCCCCGGGACTGGGGGTGGGTGTAGACTTGGCAGCGCGGCCCCGGGACTGGGGGTGGGTGTAGACTCGGGCAGCGCCGTCCCGGGACTGGAGGTGGGTGTAGACTCGGGCAGCGCGGCCCCGGACTGGGGGTGGGTGTAGACTCGGGCAGCGCGGCCCCGGGACTAGGGGCAGACTCGGGCAGCGCGGCCCCGGGGATCGGAGGGAGACTCGGGCAGCTCGTCCCCGGTACGGGAGTGAGACTCGGGCAGCGCGGCGACGGGACTTGGGTAGACTCGGGCAGCGCGCCCCGGTACCGGGTGCAGACTCGGGCAGCGCGGCCCCGGGACTGGGGGTGGGTGTAGACTCGGGCAGCGCGGCCTCGGGACTGGGGGTGGGTGTAGACTCGGGCAGCGCGGCCCGGGACTGGGGGTGGGTGTAGACTCGGGCAGCGCCGTCCCGGGACTTAGGGGAGACTCGGGCAACGCGGCCCCGGGGATCGGAGGGAGACTCGGGTAGCGCGGCCCCGGACTTAGGGGAGACTCGGGCAACGCGGCCTCGGGGATCGGAGGGAGACTCGGGCAGCTCGGCCTCGGGGATCGGAGGGAGACTCGGGCAGCGCGGCCCGGGACTTAGGGGAGACTCGGGCAGCGCGGCCCTGGGACTTTGGGGAGACTCGGGCAGCGCGGCCCCGGGACTTAGGGGAGGACTCGGGCAGCGCGGCCCCTTGGATCGGAGGGAGACTCGGGCAGCTCGGCCCCGGGAATAGGAGGGAGTTTCGGACTGCGCGGCCGCAGGACCGGGGGAATCTCGGGCAGCGCGGCCCGGGACCTGGGGCAAACTCGGGCAGTGCGGCCCCTGGACCAGGAGAGACTCGGCAGCGCGGCCCCGGGACTGGGGGTGGGTGTAGACTCGGGCAGCGCGGCCCCGGGGACTGGGGGTGGGTGTAGACTCGGGCAGCGCAGCCCCGGGACTGGGGGTGGGTGTAGACTCGGGCAGCGCGGCCCGGGACTTAGGGGAGACTCGGGCAACGCGGCCTCGGGGATCGGAGGGAGACTCGGGCAGCTCGGCCTCGGGGATCGGAGGGAGACTCGGGCAGCGCGGCCCCGGGACCGGGGGGAGACTCGGACAGCGCGAACCCGGGATGTGGGAAGATTCGGGAAGCGCGGCCCGTGTACCGGTACAGACTCGGGCAGCGCGGCCCCGGGACTTGGGGGAGACTCGGGCAGCGCGGCTCCGGAACCGGGGGAAGACTCGGGCAACGCGGCCTCGGGGATCGGAGGTAGTTTCGGACAGCACGGCCCCAGGACCGGGGGAATCTCGGGCAGCGCGGCCCCGGGGATCGGAGGGAGACTCGGGCAGCGCGGCCCCAGGACCGGGGGAAGACCCGGGCAGCGCGGGCCCCGGGGATCGGAGGGAGACTCGGGCAGCTCGGCCCCGGGAAGGGGGGAAACTGTGGCAGCGCGGCCCCAGGACCGGGGGGAGACCCGGGCAGCGCGACTCCGGGGATCGGAGGGAGACTCGGGCAGCGCGGCCCCGGGACCGTGGCGTGCCTCGGGCAGCGCGGCCCGGGACCGGGGGCAGACTCGGGCAGTGCGGCCCCGGTACCGGGGTGACACTCGGGCAGCACGGCCGGGGGATCGGAGGGAGACTCGGGCAGCTCGTTCCCGGGACCGGAGAGAAACTCGGGCAGAGCGGCTCCTGTGATCGGAGAGAGACTCGGGCAGCTCGGCCCCGGGACTGGGGCTGGGGGGGATACTCTGGCAGCGCGGCCCCGGGACCGGGGTTAGACTCGGACAGCGCGGCCCCGGGACAGGGGCAGACTCGGGCAGCGAGGACCCTGGACCGGGAGAGACTCCGGAAGCCCGGCCCCGGGACTGGGGAAGGGGTGGAGACTAGGGCATCGCGGCCCGGGACCGTGGGCAGACTCGGGCAGCGCCGCCCCGGGACTTGGGGCAGACTGAGGCATCGCGGCCCCGGGATCGGAGGGAGACTCGGGCAGCTCGGCCCCGGATCCGGAGTGAGACTCTGGCAGCGCGGCCCCGGAACGGGGAGAACCGCGGGCAGCGCGGCCCCGGGACCGGTGGGAGACTCGGGTAGAGCGGCCCCGGGACTTAGGGGAGACTCGGGCAACGCGGCCTCGGGGATCGGAGGGAGACTCGGGCAGCGCGGCCCGGGACTTCGGGGAGACTCGGTCAGCGCGGCCCCGGACTTAGGGGAGACTCGGGCAGCGCGGCCCCGGGACTTAGGGGGAGACTCGGGCAGCGCGGCCCCTTGGATCGGAGGGAGACTCGGGCAGCTCGGCCCCGGGAATCGGAGGGAGTTTCGGACAGCGCGGCCCCAGGACCGGGGGAAGACCCGGGCAGCACGGCCCGGGGGATCGGAGGGAGACTCGGGCAGCTCGGTCCGGTACCGGAGTGAACTCGGGCAGAGCGGCTCCTGTGATCGGAGAGAGACTCGGGCAGCTCGGACCCGGGACTGGGGCTGGGGGGGATACTCTGGCAGCGCGGCCCCGGGACCGGGGTTAGACTCGGACAGCGCGGCCCCGGGACAGGGGCAGACTCGGGCAGCGAGGGACCCTGGACCGGGAGAGGACTCCGGAAGCCCGGCCCCGGACTGGGGAAGGGTGGAGACTCGGGCATCGCGGCCCCGTGTCTTGGGTAGACTCGGGCAGCGCGGCCCCGGTACGGGAGTGAGACTCGGGCAGCGCGGCCCCGGGACTGGGGGTGGGTGTAGACTCGGGCAGCTCGGCCCCGGGACTGGGGGTGTGTGTAGACTCGGGCAGCGCGGCCCCGGTACTGGGGGTGGGTGTAGACTCGGGCAGCGCGGCCCCGGGACTGGGGGTGGGTGTAGACTCGGGCAGCGCGGCCTCGGGACTAGGGGCAGACTCGGGCAGCGCGGCCCCGGGGATCGGAGGAGACTCGGGCAGCTCGTCCCCGGTACGGGAGTGAGACTCGGGCAGCGCGGCGCCGGGACTTGGGTAGACTCGGGCAGCGCGCCCGGGACCGGGTGCAGACTCGGGCAGCGCGGCCCGGGACTGGGGGTGGGTGTAGACTCGGGCAGCGCGGCCCCGGGACTGGGGGTGGGTGTAGACTCGGGCAGCGCGGCCCCGGGGACTGGGGGTGGGTGTAGACTCGGGCAGCGCCGTCCGGGACTTAGGGGAGACTCGGGCAACGCGGCCCCGGGGATCGGAGGGAGACTCGGGTAGCGCGGCCCCGGGACTTAGGGAGACTCGGGCAACGCGGCCTCGGGGATCGGAGGGAGACTCGGGCAGCTCGGCCTCGGGGATCGGAGGGAGACTCGGGCAGCGCGGCCCCGGGACTTAGGGGGAGACTCGGGCAGCGCGGCCCTGGGACTTAGGGGAGACTCGGGCAGCGCGGCCCCGGGACTTAGGGGAGACTCGGGCAGCGCGGCCCCTTGGATCGGAGGGTGACTCGGGCAGCTCGGCCCCGGGAATAGGAGGGAGTTTCGGACAGCGCGGCGCAGGACCGGGGGAATCTCGGGCAGCGCGGCCCCGGGACCTGGGGCAAACTCGGGCAGTGCGGCCCCTGGACCAGGAGAGACTCGGGCAGCGCGGCCCCGGGACTGGGGGTGGGTGTAGACTCGGGCAGCGCGGCCCCGGGACTGGGGGGTGGGTGTAGACTCGGGCAGCGCAGCCCCGGGACTGGGGGTGGGTGTAGACTCGGGCAGCGCGGCCCCGGGACTTAGGGGAGACTCGGGCAACGCGGCCTCGGGGATCGGAGGGAGACTCGGGCAGCTCGGCCTCGGGGATCGGAGGGAGACTCGGGCAGCGCGGCTCCGGGACCGGGGGGAGACTCGGACAGCGCGAACCCGGGATGTGGGAAGATTCGGGAAGCGCGGCCCGTGTACCGGGTACAGACTCGGGCAGCGCGGCCCCGGGACTTGGGGAGACTCGGGCAGCGCGGCTCCGGAACCGGGGGAAGACTCGGGCAACGCGGCCTCGGGGATCGGAGGTAGTTTCGGACAGCACGGCCCCAGGACCGGGGGAATCTCGGGCAGCGCGGCCCCGGGGATCGGAGGGAGACTCGGGCAGCGCGGCCCCAGGACCGGGGGAAGACCCGGGCAGCGCGGCCCCGGGGATCGGAGGGAGACTCGGGCAGCTCGGCCCGGGAAGGGGGGAAACTGTGGCAGCGCGGCCCCAGGACCGGGGGGAGACCCGGGCAGCGCGACTCCGGGGATCGGAGGGAGACTCGGCAGCGCGGCCCCGGGACCGTGGCGTGCCTCGGGCAGCGCGGCCGGGACGGGGGGCAGACTCGGGCAGTGCGGCCCCGGTACCGGGGTGACACTCGGGCAGCACGGCCCGGGGGATCGGGAGGGAGACTCGGGCAGCTCGGTCCCGGGACCGGAGAGAAACTCGGGCAGAGCGGCTCCTGTGATCGGAGAGAGACTCGGGCAGCTCGGCCCCGGGACTGGGGCTGGGGGGGGATACTCTGGCAGCGCGGCCCCGGGACCGGGGTTAGACTCGGACAGCGCGGCCCCGGGACAGGGGCAGACTCGGGCAGCGAGGACCCTGGACCGGGAGAGACTCCGGAAGCCCGGCCCCGGGACTGGGAAGGGTGGAGACTAGGGCATCGCGGCCCGGGACCGTGGGCAGACTCGGTCAGCGCCGCCCCGGGACTTGGGGCAGACTGAGGCATCGCGGCCCCGGGGATCGGAGGGAGACTCGGGCAGCTCGGCCCCGGATCCGGTGTGAGACTCTGGCAGCGCGGCCCCGGAACGGGGAGAACCGCGGGCAGCGCGGCCCGGGACCGGGGGGAGACTCGGGTAGAGCGGCCCCGGGACTTAGGGGAGACTCGGGCAACGCGGCCTCGGGGATCGGAGGGAGACTCGGGCAGCGCGGCCCCGGGACTTCGGGGAGACTCGGTCAGCGCGGCCCCGGGACTTAGGGAGACTCGGGCAGCGCGGCCCCGGGACTTAGGGGAGACTCGGGCAGCGCGGCCCCTTGGATCGGAGGGAGACTCGGGCAGCTCGGCCCCGGGAATCGGAGGGAGTTTCGGACAGCGCGGCCCCAGGACCGGGGGAAGACCCGGGCAGCACGGCCCGGGGGATCGGAGGGAGACTCGGGCAGCTCGGTCCCGGTACCGGAGTGAACTCGGGCAGAGCGGCTCCTTCCTGTGATCAGAGAGAGACTCGGGCAGCTCGGACCCGGGACTGGGGCTGGGGGGGATACACTGGCAGCGCGGCCCCGGGACCGGGGTTAGACTCGGACAGCGCGGCCCCGGGACAGGGGCAGACTCGGGCAGCGAGGACCCTGGACCGGGAGAGACTCCGGAAGCCCGGCCCCGGGACTGGGGAAGGGTGGAGACTCGGGCATCGCGGCCCCGTGTCTTGGGTAGACTCGGGCAGCGCGGCCCCGGTACGGGAGTGAGACTCGGGCAGCTCGGCCCCGGTACGGGAGTGAGACTCGGGCAGCTCGGCGCCGGGACTAGGGGCAGACTCGGGCAGCGCGGCCCCGGGGATAGGAGGGAGACTCGGGCAGCTCGTCCCCGGTACGGGAGTGAGACTCGGGCAGCGCGGCGCCGGGACTTGGGTAGACTCGGGCAGCGCGCCCCGGGTCCGGGGGGAGACACGGGCAGCGCGGACTCGGGACCGGGTGCAGACTCGGGCAGCGCGGCCCCGGGACTGGGGGTGGGTGTAGACTCGGGCAGCGCGGCCCCGGGACTGGGGGTGGGTGTAGACTCGGGCAGCGCGGTCCCGGGACTGGGGGTGGGTGTAGACTCGGGCAGCGCCTTCCCGGGACTGGGGGTGGGTGTAGACTCGGGCAGCGCGGCCCCGGGACTGGGGGTGGGTGTAGACTCGGGCAGCGCGGCCCCGGGACCGGGGGGAGACTCGGGTAGCGCGGCCCCGGGACTTAGGGGAGACTCGGGCAACGCGGCCTCGGGGATCGGAGGGAGTTTCGGACAGGGCGGACCAGGACCGGGGGAATCTCGGCCCCTTGGATCGGAGGGAGACTAGGGCAACGCGGCCTCGGGGATCGGAGGGAGACTCGGGCAGCGCGGCCCCAGGACCGGGGGGAGACCCGGGCAGCGCGGCCCCGGGGATCGGAGGGAGACTCGGGCAGCTCGTCCCCGGGAAGGGGGGAAACTATGGCAGCGCGGCCCCGGGACTTGGGCGAGACTCGGGCTGCGCGACTCCGGGGATCGGAGGGAGACTCGCGCTGCGCGGCACCGGGACCGTGGCGTGCCTCGGGCAGCGCGGTCCGGGACCGGGGGCAGACTCGGGCAGTGCGGCCCCGGTACTGGGTGACACTCGGGCAGCACGGCCCGGGGGATCGGAGGGAGACTCGGGCAGCTCGTTCCCGGTACCGGAGAGAAACTCGGGCAGAGCGGCTCCTGTGATCGGAGAGAGACTCGGGCAGCTCGGCCCCGGGACTGGGGCTGGGGGGGATACTCTGGCAGCGCGGCCCCGGTACTGGGGGGAGACTCGGGCAGCGCGGCCCCGGGACTTGGGGGCGACTCCGGCAGCGCGGCCTCGGGGACCGGGGGGAGACTCGGGCAGCGTGGTCCGGGACCGTGGGCAGACTCGGGCAGCGCGGCCCCGGGACTTGGGGCAGACTGAGGCATCGCGGCCCCGGTGATCGGAAGGAGACTCGGGCAGCTCGGCCCAGGATCCGGATTGAGACTCTGGCAGCGCGGCCCCGGAACGGGAGAACCGCGGGCAGCGCGGCCCCGGGACCGGGGGGAGACTCGGGTAGCGCGGCCCCGGGACTTAGGGGAGACTCGGGCAACGCGGCCTCGGGGATCGGAGGGAGACTCGGGCAGCTCGGCCTCGGGGATCGGAGGGAGACTCGGGCAGCGCGGCCCTGGGACTTAGGGGAGACTCGGGCAGCGCGGCCCCGGGACTTAGGGGAGACTCGGGCAGCGCGGCCCCTTGGATCGGAGGGAGACTCGGGCAGCTCGGCCCCGGGAATCGGAGGGAGTTTCGGACAGCGCGGCCCCAGGACCGGGGGAATCTCGGGCAGCGCGGCCCCGGGACCTGGGGCAAACTCGGCAGTGCGGCCCCTGGACCAGGAGAGACTCGGGCAGCGCGACCCCGGGACTGGGGGTGGGTGTAGACTCGGGCAGCGCGGCCCCGGGACTGGGGGTGGTTGTAGACCCGGGCAGCGCAGCCCCGGGACTGGGGGTTGGTGTAGACTCGGGCAGCGCGGCCCCGGGACTTAGGGGAGACTCGGGCAACGCGGCCTCGGGGATCGGAGGGAGACTCGGCAGCTCGGCCTCGGGGATCGGAGGGAGACTCGGGCAGCGCGGCCCCGGGACCGGGGGGAGACTCGGACAGCGCGAACCCGGGATGTGGGAAGATTCGGGAAGCGCGGCCCGTGCACCGGGTACAGACTCGGGCAGCGCGGCCCCGGGACTTGGGGGAGACTCGGGCAGCGCGGCTCCGGAACCGGGGGGAAGACTCGGGCAACGCGGCCTCGGGGATCGGAGGTAGTTTCGGACAGCGCGGCCCCAGGACCGGGGGAATCTCGGGCTGCGCGGCCCCGGGGATCGGAGGGAGACTCGGGCAGCGCGGCCCCAGGACCGGGGGAAGACCCGGGCAGCGCGGCCCCGGGATCGGAGGGAGACTCGGGCAGCTCGGCCCCGGGAAGGGGGGAAACTGTGGCAGCGCGGCCCCAGGACCGGGGGGAGACCCGGGCAGCGCGACTCCGGGGATCGGAGGGAGACTCGGCAGCGCGGCCCCGGGACCGTGGCGTGCCTCGGGCAGCGCGGCCCGGACGGGGGGCAGACTCGGGCAGTGCGGCCCCGGTACCGGGGTGACACTCGGGCAGCACGGCCCGGGGGGTCGGAGGGAGACTCGGGCAGCTCGGTCCCGGTACCGGAGAGAAACTCGGGCAGAGCGGCTCCTGTGATCGGAGAGAGACTCGGGCAGCTCGGCCCCGGGACTGGGGCTGGGGGGGATACTCTGGCAGCGCGGCCCCGGGACCGGGGTTTAGACTCGGACAGCGCGGCCCTGGGACAGGGGCAGACTCGGGCAGCGAGGACCCTGGACCGGGAGAGACTCCGGAAGCCCGGCCCCGGGACTGGGAAGGGTGGAGACTCGGGCATCGCGGCCCCGTGTCTTGGGTAGACTCGGGCAGCGCGGCCCCTTGGATCGGAGGGAGACTCGGGCAGCTCGGCCCCGGTACGGGAGTGAGACTCGGGCAGCTCGGCGCCGGGACTAGGGGCAGACTCGGGCAGCGCGGCCCCGGGGATCGGAGGGAGACTCGGGCAGCTCGGCCCCGGTACGGGAGTGAGACTCGGGCAGCGCGGCGCCGGGACTTGGTAGACACGGGCAGCGCGCCCCGGGTCCGGGGGGAGACACGGGCAGCGCGGCCCCGGGACCGGGTGCAGACTCGGGCAGCGCGGCCCCGGGACTGGGGGTGGGTGTAGACTCGGGCAGCGCGGCCCCGGGACTGGGGGTGGGTGTAGACTCGGGCAGCGCGGCCCCGGGACTGGGGGTGGGTGTAGACTCGGGCAGCGCGGCCCCGGGACTGGGGGTGGGTGTAGACTCGGCAGCGCGGCCCCGGGACTGGGGGTGGGTGTAGACTCGGGCAGCGCGGCCCCGGGACTGGGGGTGGGTGTAGACTCGGCAGCGCGGGCCCCGGGACTGGCGATGGGGTAGACTTGGGCAGCGCGGCATCGGGCCCGGGGGAAGACACGAGCAGCGCGGCCCTGAGACTTGAGGTAGACTCCGGCAGCGTGGCACCGGTGCCTCGTGGAGAATCGGGCAGCGCGGCACCGATACCGTGGTGAGAATCGGGCAGCGCGGCGCCGGGGATCAGAGAGAGACTCGGGCAGCGTGGCCCCGGGACTTGGGGAGACTCTGGCAGCGCGGCCCCCGGACCAGGAGAGACTCGGGCAGCGCGGCCCCGGGACTGGGGGTGGGTGTAGACTCGGGCAGCGCGGCCACGGGTCTTGGGGGAGACTCGGGCAACGCGGCCCCGGGACCGGGGGCAGACTCGGGTAGCGCGGCCCCGGGACTTAGGGGAGACTCGGGCAACGCGGCCTCGGGGATCGGAGGGAGTTTCGGACAGGGCGGACCAGGACCGGGGGAATCTCGGCCCCTTGGATCGGAGGGAGACTAGGGCAACGCGGCCTCGGGGATCGGAGGGAGACTCGGGCAGCGCGGCCCAGGACCGGGGGGAGACCCGGGCAGCGCGGCCCCGGGGATCGAGGGAGACTCGGGCAGCTCGTCCCCGGGAAGGGGGGAAACTATGGCAGCGCGGCCCCGGGACTTGGGCGAGACTCGGGCTGCGCGTCTCCGGGGATCGGAGGGATACTCGCGCTGCGCGGCACCGGGAACGTGGCGTGCCTCGGGCAGCGCGGTCCGGGACCGGGGGCAGACTCGGGCAGTGCGGCCCCGGTACTGGGGTGACACTCGGGCAGCACGGCCCGGGGGATCGGAGGGAGACTCGGGCAGCTCGTTCCCGGTACCGGAGAGAAACTCGGGCAGAGCGGCTCCTGTGATCGGAGAGAGACTCGGGCAGCTCGGCCCCGGGACTGGGGCTGGGGGGGATACTCTGGCAGCGCGGCCCCGGTACTGGGGGGAGACTCGGGCAACGCGGCCTCGGGATCGGAGGAGACTCGGGCAGCTCGGCCTCGGGGATCGGAGGGAGACTCGGGCAGCGCGGCCCCGGGACTTAGGGGAGACTCGGGCAGCGCGGCCCTGGGACTTAGGGAGACTCGGGCAGCGCGGCCCGGGACTTAGGGGAGACTCGGGCAGCGCGGCCCCTTGGATCGGAGGAGACTCGGGCAGCTCGGCCCCGGGAATCGGAGGGAGTTTCGGACAGCGCGGCCCCAGGACCGGGGGAATCTCGGGCAGCGCGGCCCCGGGACCTGGGGCAAACTCGGGCAGTGCGGCCCCTGGACCAGGAGAGACTCGGGCAGCGCGGCCCCGGGACTGGGGGTGGGTGTAGACTCGGGCAGCGCGGCTCGGGACTGGGGGTGGGTGTAGACCCGGGCAGCGCAGCCCCGGGACTGGGGTGGGTGTAGACTCGGGCAGCTCGGCCCCGGGACTGGGGCTGGGGGGGATACTCTGGCAGCGCGGCCCCGGGACCGGGGTTAGACTCGGACAGCGCGGCCCCGGGACAGGGTCAGACTCGGGCAGCGAGGACCCTGGACCGGGAGAGACTCCGGAAGCCCGGCCCCGGACTGGGGAAGGGTGGAGACTAGGGCATCGCGGCCCGGGACCGTGGGCAGACTCGGGCAGCGCCGCCCCGGGACTTGGGGCAGACTGAGGCATCGCGGCCCCGGGGATCGGAGGGAGACTCGGGCAGCTCGGCCCCGGGACTGGGGCTGGGGGGGATACTCTGGCAGCGCGGCCCCGGTACTGGGGGGAGACTCGGGCAACGCGGCCTCGGGGATCGGAGGGAGACTCGGGCAGCTCGGCCTCGGGGATCGGAGGGAGACTCGGGCAGCGCGGCCCCGGGACTTAGGGGAGACTCGGGCAGCGCGGCCCTGGGACTTAGGGGAGACTCGGGCAGCGCGGCCCCGGGACTTAGGGGAGACTCGGGCAGCGCGGCCCCTTGGATCGGAGGGAGACTCGGGCAGCTCGGCCCCGGGAATCGGAGGGAGTTTCGGACAGCGCGGCCCCAGGACCGGGGGAATCTCGGGCAGCGCGGCCCCGGGACCTGGGGCAAACTCGGGCAGTGCGGCCCCTGGACCAGGAGAGACTCGGGCAGCGCGGCCCCGGGACTGGGGGTGGGTGTAGACTCGGGCAGCGCGGCCTCGGGACTGGGGGTGGGTGTAGACCCGGGCAGCGCAGCCCCGGGACTGGGGGTGGGTGTAGACTCGGGCAGCGCGGCCCCGGGACTTAGGGGAGCCTCGGGCAACGCGGCCTCGGGGATCGGAGGGAGACTCGGGCAGCTCGGCCTCGGGGATCGGAGGGAGACTCGGGCAGCTCGGCCTCGGGGATCGGAGGGAGACTCGGACAGCGCGAACCCGGGATGTGGGAAGATTCGGGAAGCGCGGCCCGTGCATCGGGTACAGACTCGAGCAGCGCGGCCCCGGGACTTGGGGGAGACTCGGGCAGCGCGGCTCCGGAACCGGGGGAAGACTCGGGCAACGCGGCCTCGGGGATCGGAGGTAGTTTCGGACAGCGCGGCCCCAGGACCTGGGGAATCTCGGCAGCGCGGCCCCGGGACCTGGGGCAAACTCGGGCAGTGCGGCCCCTGGACCAGGAGAGACTCGGGCAGCGCGGCCCGGGACTGGGGGTGGGTGTAGACTCGGGCAGCGCGGCCCCGGGACTGGGGGTGGGTGTAGACCCGGGCAGCGCAGCCCCGGGACTGGGGGTGGGTGTAGACTCGGGCAGCGCGGCCCCGGGACTTAGGGGAGACTCGGGCAACGCGGCCTCGGGGATCGGAGGGAGACTCGGGCAGCTCGGCCTCGGGGATCGGAGGGAGACTCGGGCAGCGCGGCCCCGGGACCGGGGGGAGACTCGGACAGCGCGAACCCGGATGTGGGAAGATTCGGAAGCGCGGCCCGTGCACCGGGTACAGACTCGGGCAGCGCGGCCCCGGGACTTGGGGGAGACTCGGGCAGCGCGGCTCCGGAACCGGGGGAAGACTCGGGCAACGCGGCCTCGGGGATCGGAGGTAGTTTCGGACAGCGCGGCCCCAGGACCGGGGGAATCTCGGGCAGCGCGGCCCCGGGGATCGGAGGGAGACTCGGGCAGCGCGGCCCCAGGGATCGGAGGGAGACTCGGGCAGCTCGGCCCCGGAAGGGGGGAAACTGTGGCAGCGCGGCCCCAGGACCGGGGGGAGACCCGGGCAGCGCGACTCCGGGGATCGGAGGGAGACTCGGGCAGCGCGGCCCCGGGACCGTGGCGTGCCTCGGGCAGCGCGGCCCGGGACGGGGGGCAGACTCGGGCAGTGCGGCCCCGGTACCGGGGTGACACTCGGGCAGCACGGCCGGGGGATCGGAGGGAGACTCGGGCAGCTCGGTCCCGGTACCGGAGAGAAACTCGGGCAGAGCGGCTCCTGTGATCGGAGAGAGACTCGGGCAGCTCGGCCCCGGGACTGGGGCTGGGGGGGATACTCTGGCAGCGCGGCCCCGGGACCGGGGTTAGACTCGGACAGCGCGGCCCCGGGACAGGGGCAGACTCGGGCAGCGAGGACCCTGGACCGGGAGAGACTCCGGAAGCCCGGCCCCGGGACTGGGGAAGGGTGGAGACTCGGGCATCGCGGCCCCGTGTCTTGGGTAGACTCGGGCAGCGCGGCCCCTTGGATCGGAGGGAGACTCGGGCAGCTCGGCCCCGGTACGGGAGTGAGACTCGGGCAGCGCGGCGCCGGGACTTGGGTAGACACGGGCAGCGCGCCCCGGGTCCGGGGGGAGACACGGGCAGCGCGGCCCCGGGACCGGGTGCAGACTCGGGCAGCGCGGCCCCGGGACTGGGGTGGGTGTAGACTCGGGCAGCGCGGCCCCGGGACTGGGGGTGGGTGTAGACTCGGGCAGCGCGGCCCCGGGACTGGGGGTGGGTGTAGACTCGGGCAGCGCGGCCCCGGGACTGGGGGTGGGTGTAGACTCGGGCAGCGCGGCCCCGGGACTGGGGGTGGGTGTAGACTCGGGCAGCGCGGCCCCGGGACTGGGGGTGGGTGTAGACTCGGGCAGCGCGGCCCGGGACTGGCGATGGGGTAGACTTGGGCAGCGCGGCATCGGGCCCGGGGGAAGACACGAGCAGCGCGGCCCTGAGACTTGAGGTAGACTCCGGCAGCGTGGCCCCGGTGCCTCGTGGAGAATCGGGCAGCGCGGCACCGATACCGTGGTGAGAATCGGGCAGCGCGGCCCCGAGACTAGGGGCAGACTCGGGCAGCGCGGCGCCGGGATCAGAGAGAGACTCGGGCAGCGTGGCCCCGGGACTTGGGGGAGACTCTGGCAGCGCGGCCCCCGGACCAGGAGAGACTCGGGCAGCGCGGCCCCGGGACTGGGGGTGGGTGTAGACTCGGGCAGCGCGGCCACGGGTCTTGGGGGAGACTCGGGCAACGCGGCCTCGGGGATCGGAGGGAGTTTCGGACAGGGCGGACCAGGACCGGGGGAATCTCGGCCCCTTGGATCGGAGGGAGACTAGGGCAACGCGGCCTCGGGGATCGGAGGGAGACTCGGCAGCGCGGCCCCAGGACCGGGGGGAGACCCGGGCAGCGCGGCCCCGGGGATCGGAGGGAGACTCGGGCAGCTCGTCCCCGGGAAGGGGGGAAACTATGGCAGCGCGGCCCTGGGACTTGGGCGAGACTCGGGCTGCGCGACTCCGGGGATCGGAGGGAGACTCGCGCTGCGCGGCACCGGGACCGTGGCGTGCCTCGGGCAGCGCGGTCCGGGACCGGGGGCAGACTCGGGCAGTGCGGCCCCGGTACTGGGGTGACACTCGGGCAGCACGGCCCGGGGGATCGGAGGGAGACTCGGGCAGCTCGTTCCCGGTACCGGAGAGAACTCGGGCAGAGCGGCTCCTGTGATCGGAGAGAGACTCGGGCAGCTCGGCCCCGGGACTGGGGCTGGGGGGGGATACTCTGGCAGCGCGGCCCCGGTACTGGGGGGAGACTCGGACAGCGCGGCCCCGGGACTTGGGGGCGACTCCGGCAGCGCGGCCTCGGGGACCGGGGGGAGACTCGGGCAGCGTGGCCCGGGACCGTGGGCAGACTCGGGCAGCGCGGCCCCGGGACTTGGGGCAGACTGAGGCATCGCGGCCCCGGGATCGGAAGGAGACTCGGGCAGCTCGGCCCAGGATCCGGAGTGAGACTCTGGCAGCGCGGCCCCGGAACGGGGAGAACCGCGGGAAGCGCGGCCCCGGGACCGGGGGGAGACTCGGGTAGCGCGGCCCCGGGACTTAGGGAGACTCGGGCAACGCGGCCTCGGGGATCGGAGGGAGACTCGGGCAGCTCGGCCTCGGGGATCGGAGGGAGACTCGGGCAGCGCGGCCCCGGGACTTAGGGGAGACTCGGGCAGCGCGGCCCTGGGACTTAGGGGAGACTCGGGCAGCGCGGCCCCGGGACTTAGGGGAGACTCGGGCAGCGCGGCCCCTTGGATCGGAGGGAGACTCGGCAGCTCGGCCCCGGGAATCGGAGGGAGTTTCGGATAGCGCGGCCCCAGGACCGGGGGAATCTCGGGCAGCGCGGCCCCGGGACCTGGGGGCAAACTCGGGCAGTGCGGCCCTGGACCAGGAGAGACTCGGGCAGCGCGGCCCCGGGACTGGGGGTGGGTGTAGACTCGGGCAGCGCGGCCCCGGGACTGGGGGTGGGTGTAGACCCGGGCAGCGCAGCCCCGGGACTGGGGGTGGGTGTAGACTCGGGCAGCTCGGCCCCGGGACTGGGGCTGGGGGGGATACTCTGGCAGCGCGGCCCCGGACCGGGGTTAGACTCGGACAGCGCGGCCCCGGGACAGGGGCAGACTCGGGCAGCGAGGACCCTGGACCGGGAGAGACTCCGGAAGCCCGGCCCCGGGACTGGGGAAGGGTGGAGACTAGGGCATCGCGGCCCGGGACCGTGGGCAGACTCGGGCAGCGCCGCCCCGGGACTTGGGGCAGACTGAGGCATCGCGGCCCCGGGGATCGGAGGGAGACTCGGGCAGCTCGGCCCCGGGACTGGGGCTGGGGGGGATACTCTGGCAGCGCGGCCCCGGTACTGGGGGGAGACTCGGGCAACGCGGCCTCGGGGATCGGAGGGAGACTCGGGCAGCTCGGCCTCGGGGATCGGAGGGAGACTCGGGCAGCGCGGCCCCGGGACTTAGGGGAGACTCGGGCAGCGCGGCCCTGGGACTTAGGGGAGACTCGGGCAGCGCGGCCCCGGGACTTAGGGGAGACTCGGGCAGCGCGGCCCTTGGATCGGAGGGAGACTCGGGCAGCTCGGCCCCGGGAATCGGAGGGAGTTTCGGACAGCGCGGCCCCAGGACCGGGGGAATCTCGGGCAGCGCGGCCCCGGGACCTGGGGCAAACTCGGGCAGTGCGGCCCCTGGACCAGGAGAGACTCGGGCAGCGCGGCCCCGGGACTGGGGGTGGGTGTACACTCGGGCAGCGCGGCCCCGGGACTGGGGGTGGGTGTAGACCCGGGCAGCGCAGCCCGGGACTGGGGGTGGGTGTAGACTCGGGCAGCGCGGCCCCGGGACTTAGGGGAGACTCGGGCAACGCGGCCTCGGGGATCGGAGGGAGACTCGGGCAGCTCGGCCTCGGGATCGGAGGGAGACTCGGGCAGCGCGGCCCCGGACCGGGGGGAGACTCGGACAGCGCGAACCCGGGATGTGGGAAGATTCGGGAAGCGCGGCCCGTGCACCGGGTACAGACTCGGGCAGCGCGGCCCCGGGACTTGGGGGAGACTCGGGCAGCGCGGCTCCGGAACCGGGGGAAGACTCGGGCAACGCGGCCTCGGGGATCGGAGGTAGTTTCGGACAGCGCGGCCCAGGACCGGGGGAATCTCGGGCAGCGCGGCCCCGGGGATCGGAGGGAGACTCGGGCAGCGCGGCCCCAGGGATCGGAGGGAGACTCGGGCAGCTCGGCCCCGGGAAGGGGGGAAACTGTGGCAGCGCGGCCCCAGGACCGGGGGGAGACCCGGGCAGCGCGACTCCGGGGATCGGAGGGAGACTCGGGCAGCGCGGCCCCGGGACCGTGGCGTGCCTCGGGCAGCGCGGCCCGGGACGGGGGGCAGACTCGGGCAGTGCGGCCCGGTACCGGGGTGACACTCGGGCAGCACGGCCCGGGGGATCGGAGGGAGACTCGGGCAGCTCGGTCCCGGTACCGGAGAGAAACTCGGGCAGAGCGGCTCCTGTGATCGGAGAGAGACTCGGGCAGCTCGGCCCCGGGACTGGGGCTGGGGGGGATACTCTGGCAGCGCGGCCCCGGGACCGGGGTTAGACTCGGACAGCGCGGCCCCGGGACAGGGGCAGACTCGGGCAGCGAGGACCCTGGACCGGGAGAGACTCCGGAAGCCCGGCCCCGGGACTGGGGAAGGGTGGAGACTCGGGCATCGCGGCCCCGTGTCTTGGGTAGACTCGGGCAGCGCGGCCCCTTGGATCGGAGGGAGACTCGGGCAGCTCGGCCCCGGTACGGGAGTGAGACTCGGGCAGCGCGGCGCCGGGACTTGGGTAGACACGGGCAGCGCGCCCCGGGTCCGGGGGGAGACACGGGCAGCGCGGCCCCGGGACCGGGTGCAGACTCGGGCAGCGCGGCCCCGGGACTGGGGGTGGGTGTAGACTCGGGCAGCGCGGCCCCGGGACTGGGGGTGGGTGTAGACTCGGGCAGCGCGGCCCCGGGACTGGGGGTGGGTGTAGACTCGGGCAGCGCGGCCCGGGACTGGGGGTGGGTGTAGACTCGGGCAGCGCGGCCCCGGACTGGGGGTGGGTGTAGACTCGGGCAGCGCGGCCCCGGGACTGGGGGTGGGTGTAGACTCGGGCAGCGCGGCCCCGGGACTGGCGATGGGGTAGACTTGGGCAGCGCGGCATCGGGCCCGGGGGAAGACACGAGCAGCGCGGCCCTGAGACTTGAGGTAGACTCCGGCAGCGTGGCCCCGGTGCCTCGTGGAGAATCGGGCAGCGCGGCACCGATACCGTGGTGAGAATCGGGCAGCGCGGCCCCGAGACTAGGGGCAGACTCGGGCAGCGCGGCGCCGGGGATCAGAGAGAGACTCGGGCAGCGTGGCCCCGGGACTTGGGGGAGACTCTGGCAGCGCGGCCCCCGGACCAGGAGAGACTCGGGCAGCGCGGCCCCGGGACTGGGGGTGGGTGTAGACTCGGGCAGCGCGGCCACGGGTCTTGGGGGAGACTCGGGCAACGCGGCCTCGGGGATCGGAGGGAGTTTCGGACAGGGCGGACCAGGACCGGGGGAATCTCGGCCCCTTGGATCGGAGGGAGACTAGGGCAACGCGGCCTCGGGGATCGGAGGGAGACTCGGGCAGCGCGGCCCCAGGACCGGGGGGAGACCCGGGCAGCGCGGCCCCGGGGATCGGAGGGAGACTCGGGCAGCTCGTCCCCGGGAAGGGGGGAAACTATGGCAGCGCGGCCCTGGGACTTGGGCGAGACTCGGGCTGCGCGACTCCGGGGATCGGAGGGAGACTCGCGCTGCGCGGCACCGGGACCGTGGCGTGCCTCGGGCAGCGCGGTCCGGGACCGGGGGCAGACTCGGGCAGTGCGGCCCCGGTACTGGGGTGACACTCGGGCAGCACGGCCCGGGGGATCGGAGGGAGACTCGGGCAGCTCGTTCCCGGTACCGGAGAGAAACTCGGGCAGAGCGGCTCCTGTGATCGGAGAGAGACTCGGGCAGCTCGGCCCCGGGACTGGGGCTGGGGGGGATACTCTGGCAGCGCGGCCCCGGTACTGGGGGGAGACTCGGACAGCGCGGCCCCGGGACTTGGGGGCGACTCCGGCAGCGCGGCCTCGGGGACCGGGGGGAGACTCGGGCAGCGTGGCCCGGGACCGTGGGCAGACTCGGGCAGCGCGGCCCCGGGACTTGGGGCAGACTGAGGCATCGCGGCCCC
>NW_026780795.1:0-24931 GCF_030144855.1 Hypanus sabinus
GCACACGTGTGTGAGAGAATGGGGTGAAAGAATGCACACGTGTGTGAGAGAATGGGGTGAATGAATGCACACGTGTGTGAGGGAATGGGGTAAAAGATTGCACACGTGTGTGAGAGAATGGGGGTAAAATAATGCACACTTGTGTGAGAAGGACAGGGGGTGAAAGAATGCACAGGTGTGTGAGAGAATGGGGTGAAAGAATGCACACGAGTGTGAGGGAATGGGGGTGAAAGAATGCACACATGTGTGAGAGAATGGGGGTGAAAGAATGCACACGTGTGTGATAGAATCGGGGTGAAAGAATGCACACGTGTGTGAGAGAGAAAGGGGGTGAAAGAATGCACACGTGTGTGAGAGAGACGGGGGTGAAAGACTGCACACATCTGTGAGAGAATCGGGGTGAAAGAATGCACACGTGTGAGTGAGAGAATGGGGATGAAAGAATGCACACATGTGTGCGAGAATGGGGGTGAAAGAATGCACACGTGTGTGAGGGAATGGGGGTGAAAGAATGCACACATGTCTGAGAGAATTGGGTTGAAAGAATGCACACGTGTGTGTGTGAGAGAATGGGGATGAAAGAATGCACACATGTGTGCGAGAATGGGGATGAAAGAATGCACACATGCGTGTGAGAGAATGGGGTGAAAGAATGCACACGTGTGTGAGGGAATGGGGGTAAAAGAATGCACACATGTCTGAGAGAGACTGGGGGTGAAAGAATGCACACGTGTGTGAGGGAATGGGGTGAAAGAATGCACACCTGAGTGAGAGAATTTTTGTGAAAGAATGCACACGTGTGAGAGAGAATGGGGTGAAAGAATGCACACGTGTGCGAGAGAATGGGGTGAAAGGATGCACACATGTGTGAGAGAATGGGGTGAATGAATGCACACGTGTGTGAGAAAATGGGGAGGAAGAATGCACACGTGTGTGAGAGAATCGGGGTTAAAGAATGCACACTTGTGTGTGAGAGAATGGGGTGAAAGAATGCACACATGTGTGAGAGAGACTGGGGGTGAAAGAATGCACACGTGTGTGTGAGAGTACCGGGGTGAAAGAATGCACACAAGTGTGAGAGAATGGGGTGAAAGAATGCACACGTGTGTGAGAGAATGGGGTGAAAGAATGCTCAAGTGTGAGAGAGAATAGGGTGAATGAATGCACACGTGTGTGAGGGAATGGGGTAAAAGAATGCACACGTGTGTGAGAGAATGGGGTAAAAGAATGCACACGTGTGTGAGAGACTGGGGGTGAAAGAATGCACACGTGTGTGAGAGAGACTGGGGGTGAAAGAATGCACACATGTGTGAGAGAATCGGGGTGAAAGAATGCACACGTCTGTGAGAGAATGGGGTGAATGAATGCACACGTGTGTGAGGGAATGGGGGTAAAAGAATGCACACATGTCTGAGAGAGACTGGGGGTGAAAGAATGCACACGTGTGTGAGGGAATGGGGTGAAAGAATGCACACCTGAGTGAGAGAATTTTTGTGAAAGAATGCACACGTGTGAGAGAGAATGGGGTGAAAGAATGCACACGTGTGCGAGAGAATGGGGTGAAAGGATGCACACATGTGTGAGAGAATGGGGTGAATGAATGCACACGTGTGTGAGAAAATGGGGAGGAAGAATGCACACGTGTGTGAGAGAATCGGGGTTAAAGAATGCACACTTGTGTGTGAGAGAATGGGGTGAAAGAATGCACACATGTGTGAGAGAGACTGGGGGTGAAAGAATGCACACGTGTGTGTGAGAGTACCGGGGTGAAAGAATGCACACAAGTGTGAGAGAATGGGGTGAAAGAATGCACACGTGTGTGAGAGAATGGGGTGAAAGAATGCTCAAGTGTGAGAGAGAATAGGGTGAATGAATGCACACGTGTGTGAGGGAATGGGGTAAAAGAATGCACACGTGTGTGAGAGAATGGGGTAAAAGAATGCACACGTGTGTGAGAGACTGGGGGTGAAAGAATGCACACGTGTGTGAGAGAGACTGGGGGTGAAAGAATGCACACATGTGTGAGAGAATCGGGGTGAAAGAATGCACACGTCTGTGAGAGAATCGGGGTGAAAGAATGCACACGTGTGTGAGAGAATGCGGGGGAAAGAATGCACGCATGTGTGAGAGAGACTGGGGGTGAATGAATGCACACGTGTATGAGGGAATGGGGTGAAAGAATGCACAACTGTGAGAGAATTTTCGTGAAAGAATGCACACGTGTGAGAGAGAATGGGGGAAAGAATGCACACGTGTGTGAGAGAATGGGGGTGAAAGAATGCACACGTGTGTGAGAGAATGGGGTGAAAGAATGCACACGAGTGTGAGGGAATGGGGGTGAAAGAATGCACACATGTCTGAGAGAATGGGGGTGAAAGAATGCACACGTGTGTGATAGAATCGGGGTGAAAGAATGCACACGTGTGTGAGAGAGAAAGGGGGTGAAAGAATGCACTCGTGTGTGAGAGAATGGGGGTGAAAGAATGCACACGTGTGTGAGGGAATGGGGGTGAAAGAATGCACACATGTCTGAGAGAATGGGGGTGAAAGAATGCACACGTGTGTGTGTGAGAGAATGGGGATGAAAGAATGCACACATGTGTGCGAGAATGGGGGTGAAAGAATGCACACATGCGTGTGAGAGAATGGGGTGAAAGAATGCACACGTGTGTGAGGGAATGGGGTAAAAGATTGCACACGTGTGTGAGAGAATGGGGGTAAAATAATGCACACTTGTGTGAGAAGGACAGGGGGTGAAAGAATGCACAGGTGTGTGAGAGAATGGGGTGAAAGAATGCACACGAGTGTGAGGGAATGGGGGTGAAAGAATGCACACATGTCTGAGAGAGACTGGGGGTGAAAGAATGCACACGTGTGTGAGGGAATGGGGTGAAAGAATGCACACCTGAGTGAGAGAATTTTTGTGAAAGAATGCACACGTGTGAGAGAGAATGGGGTGAAAGAATGCACACGTGTGCGAGAGAATCGGGGTGAAAGAATGCACACGTGTGTGTGAGAGAATGGGGATGAAAGAATGCACACATGTGTGAGAGAATGTGGGTGAAAGAATGCACACGTGTGTGAGAGAGACAGGGGGTGAAAGAATGCACAGGTGTGTGAGAGGATGGGGGTGAAAGAATGCACACGTGTGTGTGAGAGAATGGGGAATAAAGAATGCACACGTGTGTGAGAGAATGGGGGTAAAATAATGCTCAGTTGTGTGAGAAGGATAGGGGGTGAAAGAATGCACAGGTGTGTGAGAGAATGGGGTGAAAGAATGCACACGAGTGTGAGGGAATGGGGGTGAAAGAATGCACACGTGTGTGAGAGATACTGGGGGTGAAAGAATGCACACATGTGTGAGAGAATCGGGGTGAAAGAATGCACACGTCTGTGAGAGAATCGGGGTGAAAGAATGCACACGTGTGTGAGAGAATGCGGGGGAAAGAATGCACGCATGTGTGAGAGAGACTGGGGGTGAATGAATGCACACGTGTATGAGGGAATGGGGTGAAAGAATGCACAACTGTGAGAGAATTTTCGTGAAAGAATGCACACGTGTGAGAGAGAATGGGGGAAAGAATGCACACGTGTGTGAGAGAATGGGGGTGAAAGAATGCACACGTGTGTGAGAGAATGGGGTGAAAGAATGCACACGTGTGTGAGAGAATGGGGTGAATGAATGCACACGTGTGTGAGGGAATGGGGTAAAAGATTGCACACGTGTGTGAGAGAATGGGGGTAAAATAATGCACACTTGTGTGAGAAGGACAGGGGGTGAAAGAATGCACAGGTGTGTGAGAGAATGGGGTGAAAGAATGCACACGAGTGTGAGGGAATGGGGGTGAAAGAATGCACACATGTCTGAGAGAATGGGGGTGAAAGAATGCACACGTGTGTGATAGAATCGGGGTGAAAGAATGCACACGTGTGTGAGAGAGAAAGGGGGTGAAAGAATGCACACGTGTGTGAGAGAGACGGGGGTGAAAGACTGCACACATCTGTGAGAGAATCGGGGTGAAAGAATGCACACGTGTGAGTGAGAGAATGGGGATGAAAGAATGCACACATGTGTGCGAGAATGGGGGTGAAAGAATGCACACGTGTGTGAGGGAATGGGGGTGAAAGAATGCACACATGTCTGAGAGAATGGGGGTGAAAGAATGCACACGTGTGTGTGTGAGAGAATGGGGATGAAAGAATGCACACATGTGTGCGAGAATGGGGGTGAAAGAATGCACACATGCGTGTGAGAGAATGGGGTGAAAGAATGCACACGTGTGTGAGGGAATGGGGGTAAAAGAATGCACACATGTCTGAGAGAGACTGGGGGTGAAAGAATGCACACGTGTGTGAGGGAATGGGGTGAAAGAATGCACACCTGAGTGAGAGAATTTTTGTGAAAGAATGCACACGTGTGAGAGAGAATGGGGTGAAAGAATGCACACGTGTGCGAGAGAATGGGGTGAAAGGATGCACACATGTGTGAGAGAATGGGGTGAATGAATGCACACGTGTGTGAGAGAATGGGGAGGAAGAATGCACACGTGTGTGAGAGAATCGGGGTTAAAGAATGCACACTTGTGTGTGAGAGAATGGGGTGAAAGAATGCACACATGTGTGAGAGAGACTGGGGGTGAATGAATGCACACATGTGTGTGAGAGTACCGGGGTGAAAGAATGCACACAAGTGTGAGAGAATGGGGTGAAAGAATGCACACGTGTGTGAGAGAATGGGGTGAAAGAATGCTCAAGTGTGAGAGAGAATAGGGGAGAAAGAATACACACGTGTGAGAGAGAATGGGGTGAAAGAATGCACACGTGTGTGAGAGAATGGGGTGAATGAATGCACACGTGTGTGAGGGAATGGGGTAAAAGAATGCACACGTGTGTGAGAGAATGGGGTAAAAGAATGCACACGTGTGTGAGAGACTGGGGGTGAAAGAATGCACACGTGTGTGAGAGAGACTGGGGGTGAAAGAATGCACACATGTGTGAGAGAATCGGGGTGAAAGAATGCACACGTCTGTGAGAGAATCGGGGTGAAAGAATGCACACGTGTGTGAGAGAATGCGGGGGAAAGAATGCACGCATGTGTGAGAGAGACTGGGGGTGAATGAATGCACACTTGTATGAGGGAATGGGGTGAAAGAATGCACAACTGTGAGGGAATTTTCGTGAAAGAATGCACACGTGTGAGAGAGAATGGGGGAAAGAATGCACACGTGTGTGAGAGAATGGGGGTGAAAGAATGCACACGTGTGTGAGAGAATGGGGTGAAAGAATGCACACGTGTGTGAGAGAATGGGGTGAATGAATGCACACGTGTGTGAGGGAATGGGGTAAAAGATTGCACACGTGTGTGAGAGAATGGGGGTAAAATAATGCACACTTGTGTGAGAAGGACAGGGGGTGAAAGAATGCACAGGTGTGTGAGAGAATGGGGTGAAAGAATGCACACGAGTGTGAGGGAATGGGGGTGAAAGAATGCACACATGTCTGAGAGAATGGGGGTGAAAGAATGCACACGTGTGTGATAGAATCGGGGTGAAAGAATGCACACGTGTGTGAGAGAGAAAGGGGGTGAAAGAATGCACACGTGTGTGAGAGAGACGGGGGTGAAAGACTGCACACATGTGTGAGAGAATCGGGGTGAAAGAATGCACACGTGTGAGTGAGAGAATGGGGATGAAAGAATGCACACATGTGTGCGAGAATGGGGGTGAAAGAATGCACACGTGTGTGAGGGAATGGGGGTGAAAGAATGCACACATGTCTGAGAGAATGGGGGTGAAAGAATGCACACCTGAGTGAGAGAATTTTTGTGAAAGAATGCACACGTGTGAGAGAGAATGGGGTGAAAGAATGCACACGTGTGTGAGAGAATGGGGGTGAAAGAATGCACACGTGTGTGAGAGAATGGGGTGAAAGGATGCACACATGTGTGAGAGAATGGGGTGAATGAATGCACACGTGTGTGAGAGTATGGGGAGGAAGAATGCACACGTGTGTGAGAGAATCGGGGTTAAAAATGCACACTTGTGTGTGAGAGAATGGGGTGAAAGAATGCACACATGTGTGAGAGAGACTGGGGGTGAAAGAATGCACACGTGTGTGTGAGAGTACCGGGGTGAAAGAATGCACACAAGTGTGAGAGAATGGGGTGAAAGAATGCACACGTGTGTGAGAGAATGGGGTGAAAGAATGCTCAAGTGTGAGAGAGAATAGGGGAGAAAGAATACACACGTGTGAGAGAGAATGGGGTGAAAGAATGCACACGTGTGTGAGAGAATGGGGTGAATGAATGCACACGTGTGTGAGGGAATGGGGTAAAAGAATGCACACGTGTGTGAGAGAATGGGGTAAAAGAATGCACACGTGTGTGAGAGAATGGGGTGAAAGAATGCTCAAGTGTGAGAGAGAATAGGGGAGAAAGAATACACACGTGTGAGAGAGAATGGGGTGAAAGAATGCACACGTGTGTGAGAGAATGGGGTGAATGAATGCACACGTGTGTGAGGGAATGGGGTAAAAGAATGCACACGTGTGTGAGAGAATGGGGTAAAAGAATGCACACGTGTGTGAGAGACTGGGGGTGAAAGAATGCACACGTGTGTGAGAGAGACTGGGGGTGAAAGAATGCACACATGTGTGAGAGAATCGGGGTGAAAGAATGCACACGTCTGTGAGAGAATCGGGGTGAAAGAATGCACACGTGTGTGAGAGAATGCGGGGGAAAGAATGCACGCATGTGTGAGAGAGACTGGGGGTGAATGAATGCACACGTGTATGAGGGAATGGGGTGAAAGAATGCACAACTGTGAGAGAATTTTCGTGAAAGAATGCACACGTGTGAGAGAGAATGGGGGAAAGAATGCACACGTGTGTGAGAGAATGGGGGTGAAAGAATGCACACGAGTGTGAGGGAATGGGGGTGAAAGAATGCACACATGTCTGAGAGAATGGGGGTGAAAGAATGCACACGTGTGTGATAGAATCGGGGTGAAAGAATGCACACGTGTGTGAGAGAGAAAGGGGGTGAAAGAATGCACTCGTGTGTGAGAGAATGGGGGTGAAAGAATGCACACGTGTGTGAGGGAATGGGGGTGAAAGAATGCACACATGTCTGAGAGAATGGGGGTGAAAGAATGCACACGTGTGTGTGTGAGAGAATGGGGATGAAAGAATGCACACATGTGTGCGAGAATGGGGGTGAAAGAATGCACACATGCGTGTGAGAGAATGGGGTGAAAGAATGCACACGTGTGTGAGGGAATGGGGTAAAAGATTGCACACGTGTGTGAGAGAATGGGGGTAAAATAATGCACACTTGTGTGAGAAGGACAGGGGGTGAAAGAATGCACAGGTGTGTGAGAGAATGGGGTGAAAGAATGCACACGAGTGTGAGGGAATGGGGGTGAAAGAATGCACACATGTCTGAGAGAATGGGGGTGAAAGAATGCACACGTGTGTGATAGAATCGGGGTGAAAGAATGCACACGTGTGTGAGAGAGAAAGGGGGTGAAAGAATGCACTCGTGTGTGAGAGAATGGGGGTGAAAGAATGCACACGTGTGTGAGGGAATGGGGGTGAAAGAATGCACACATGTCTGAGAGAATGGGGGTGAAAGAATGCACACGTGTGTGTGTGAGAGAATGGGGATGAAAGAATGCACACATGTGTGCGAGAATGGGGGTGAAAGAATGCACACATGCGTGTGAGAGAATGGGGTGAAAGAATGCACACGTGTGTGAGGGAATGGGGGTAAAAGAATGCACACATGTCTGAGAGAGACTGGGGGTGAAAGAATGCACACGTGTGTGAGGGAATGGGGTGAAAGAATGCACACCTGAGTGAGAGAATTTTTGTGAAAGAATGCACACGTGTGAGAGAGAATGGGGTGAAAGAATGCACACGTGTGCGAGAGAATGGGGTGAAAGGATGCACACATGTGTGAGAGAATGGGGTGAATGAATGCACACGTGTGTGAGAGAATGGGGAGGAAGAATGCACACGTGTGTGAGAGAATCGGGGTTAAAGAATGCACACTTGTGTGTGAGAGAATGGGGTGAAAGAATGCACACATGTGTGAGAGAGACTGGGGGTGAAAGAATGCACACGTGTGTGTGAGAGTACCGGGGTGAAAGAATGCACACAAGTGTGAGAGAATGGGGTGAAAGAATGCACACGTGTGTGAGAGAATGGGGTGAAAGAATGCTCAAGTGTGAGAGAGAATAGGGGAGAAAGAATACACACGTGTGAGAGAGAATGGGGTGAAAGAATGCACACGTGTGTGAGAGAATGGGGTGAATGAATGCACACGTGTGTGAGGGAATGGGGTAAAAGAATGCACACGTGTGTGAGAGAATGGGGTAAAAGAATGCACACGTGTGTGAGAGACTGGGGGTGAAAGAATGCACACATGTGTGAGAGAATCGGGGTGAAAGAATGCACACGTCTGTGAGAGAATCGGGGTGAAAGAATGCACACGTGTGTGAGAGAATGCGGGGGAAAGAATGCACGCATGTGTGAGAGAGACTGGGGGTGAATGAATGCACACGTGTATGAGGGAATGGGGTGAAAGAATGCACAACTGTGAGAGAATTTTCGTGAAAGAATGCACACGTGTGAGAGAGAATGGGGGAAAGAATGCACACGTGTGTGAGAGAATGGGGGTGAAAGAATGCACACGTGTGTGAGAGAATGGGGTGAAAGAATGCACACGTGTGTGAGAGAATGGGGTGAATGAATGCACACGTGTGTGAGGGAATGGGGTAAAAGATTGCACACGTGTGTGAGAGAATGGGGGTAAAATAATGCACACTTGTGTGAGAAGGACAGGGGGTGAAAGAATGCACAGGTGTGTGAGAGAATGGGGTGAAAGAATGCACACGAGTGTGAGGGAATGGGGGTGAAAGAATGCACACATGTGTGAGAGAATGGGGGTGAAAGAATGCACACGTGTGTGATAGAATCGGGGTGAAAGAATGCACACGTGTGTGAGAGAGAAAGGGGGTGAAAGAATGCACACGTGTGTGAGAGAGACGGGGGTGAAAGACTGCACACATCTGTGAGAGAATCGGGGTGAAAGAATGCACACGTGTGAGTGAGAGAATGGGGATGAAAGAATGCACACATGTGTGCGAGAATGGGGGTGAAAGAATGCACACGTGTGTGAGGGAATGGGGGTGAAAGAATGCACACATGTCTGAGAGAATTGGGTTGAAAGAATGCACACGTGTGTGTGTGAGAGAATGGGGATGAAAGAATGCACACATGTGTGCGAGAATGGGGATGAAAGAATGCACACATGCGTGTGAGAGAATGGGGTGAAAGAATGCACACGTGTGTGAGGGAATGGGGGTAAAAGAATGCACACATGTCTGAGAGAGACTGGGGGTGAAAGAATGCACACGTGTGTGAGGGAATGGGGTGAAAGAATGCACACCTGAGTGAGAGAATTTTTGTGAAAGAATGCACACGTGTGAGAGAGAATGGGGTGAAAGAATGCACACGTGTGCGAGAGAATGGGGTGAAAGGATGCACACATGTGTGAGAGAATGGGGTGAATGAATGCACACGTGTGTGAGAAAATGGGGAGGAAGAATGCACACGTGTGTGAGAGAATCGGGGTTAAAGAATGCACACTTGTGTGTGAGAGAATGGGGTGAAAGAATGCACACATGTGTGAGAGAGACTGGGGGTGAAAGAATGCACACGTGTGTGTGAGAGTACCGGGGTGAAAGAATGCACACAAGTGTGAGAGAATGGGGTGAAAGAATGCACACGTGTGTGAGAGAATGGGGTGAAAGAATGCTCAAGTGTGAGAGAGAATAGGGTGAATGAATGCACACGTGTGTGAGGGAATGGGGTAAAAGAATGCACACGTGTGTGAGAGAATGGGGTAAAAGAATGCACACGTGTGTGAGAGACTGGGGGTGAAAGAATGCACACGTGTGTGAGAGAGACTGGGGGTGAAAGAATGCACACATGTGTGAGAGAATCGGGGTGAAAGAATGCACACGTCTGTGAGAGAATGGGGTGAATGAATGCACACGTGTGTGAGGGAATGGGGGTAAAAGAATGCACACATGTCTGAGAGAGACTGGGGGTGAAAGAATGCACACGTGTGTGAGGGAATGGGGTGAAAGAATGCACACCTGAGTGAGAGAATTTTTGTGAAAGAATGCACACGTGTGAGAGAGAATGGGGTGAAAGAATGCACACGTGTGCGAGAGAATGGGGTGAAAGGATGCACACATGTGTGAGAGAATGGGGTGAATGAATGCACACGTGTGTGAGAAAATGGGGAGGAAGAATGCACACGTGTGTGAGAGAATCGGGGTTAAAGAATGCACACTTGTGTGTGAGAGAATGGGGTGAAAGAATGCACACATGTGTGAGAGAGACTGGGGGTGAAAGAATGCACACGTGTGTGTGAGAGTACCGGGGTGAAAGAATGCACACAAGTGTGAGAGAATGGGGTGAAAGAATGCACACGTGTGTGAGAGAATGGGGTGAAAGAATGCTCAAGTGTGAGAGAGAATAGGGTGAATGAATGCACACGTGTGTGAGGGAATGGGGTAAAAGAATGCACACGTGTGTGAGAGAATGGGGTAAAAGAATGCACACGTGTGTGAGAGACTGGGGGTGAAAGAATGCACACGTGTGTGAGAGAGACTGGGGGTGAAAGAATGCACACATGTGTGAGAGAATCGGGGTGAAAGAATGCACACGTCTGTGAGAGAATCGGGGTGAAAGAATGCACACGTGTGTGAGAGAATGCGGGGGAAAGAATGCACGCATGTGTGAGAGAGACTGGGGGTGAATGAATGCACACGTGTATGAGGGAATGGGGTGAAAGAATGCACAACTGTGAGAGAATTTTCGTGAAAGAATGCACACGTGTGAGAGAGAATGGGGGAAAGAATGCACACGTGTGTGAGAGAATGGGGGTGAAAGAATGCACACGTGTGTGAGAGAATGGGGTGAAAGAATGCACACGAGTGTGAGGGAATGGGGGTGAAAGAATGCACACATGTCTGAGAGAATGGGGGTGAAAGAATGCACACGTGTGTGATAGAATCGGGGTGAAAGAATGCACACGTGTGTGAGAGAGAAAGGGGGTGAAAGAATGCACTCGTGTGTGAGAGAATGGGGGTGAAAGAATGCACACGTGTGTGAGGGAATGGGGGTGAAAGAATGCACACATGTCTGAGAGAATGGGGGTGAAAGAATGCACACGTGTGTGTGTGAGAGAATGGGGATGAAAGAATGCACACATGTGTGCGAGAATGGGGGTGAAAGAATGCACACATGCGTGTGAGAGAATGGGGTGAAAGAATGCACACGTGTGTGAGGGAATGGGGTAAAAGATTGCACACGTGTGTGAGAGAATGGGGGTAAAATAATGCACACTTGTGTGAGAAGGACAGGGGGTGAAAGAATGCACAGGTGTGTGAGAGAATGGGGTGAAAGAATGCACACGAGTGTGAGGGAATGGGGGTGAAAGAATGCACACATGTCTGAGAGAGACTGGGGGTGAAAGAATGCACACGTGTGTGAGGGAATGGGGTGAAAGAATGCACACCTGAGTGAGAGAATTTTTGTGAAAGAATGCACACGTGTGAGAGAGAATGGGGTGAAAGAATGCACACGTGTGCGAGAGAATGGGGTGAAAGGATGCACACATGTGTGAGAGAATGGGGTGAATGAATGCACACGTGTGTGAGAGAATGGGGAGGAAGAATGCACACGTGTGTGAGAGAATCGGGGTTAAAGAATGCACACTTGTGTGTGAGAGAATGGGGTGAAAGAATGCACACATGTGTGAGATAGACTGGGGGTGAAAGAATGCACACGTGTGTGTGAGAGTACCGGGGTGAAAGAATGCACACAAGTGTGAGAGAATGGGGTGAAAGAATGCACACGTGTGTGAGAGAATGGGGTGAAAGAATGCTCAAGTGTGAGAGAGAATAGGGGAGAAAGAATACACACGTGTGAGAGAGAATGGGGTGAAAGAATGCACACGTGTGTGAGAGAATGGGGTGAATGAATGCACACGTGTGTGAGGGAATGGGGTAAAAGAATGCACACGTGTGTGAGAGAATGGGGTAAAAGAATGCACACGTGTGTGAGAGACTGGGGGTGAAAGAATGCACACGTGTGTGAGAGAGACTGGGGGTGAAAGAATGCACACATGTGTGAGAGAATCGGGGTGAAAGAATGCACACGTCTGTGAGAGAATCGGGGTGAAAGAATGCACACGTGTGTGAGAGAATGCGGGGGAAAGAATGCACGCATGTGTGAGAGAGACTGGGGGTGAATGAATGCACACGTGTATGAGGGAATGGGGTGAAAGAATGCACAACTGTGAGAGAATTTTCGTGAAAGAATGCACACGTGTGAGAGAGAATGGGGGAAAGAATGCACACGTGTGTGAGAGAATGGGGGTGAAAGAATGCACACGTGTGTGAGAGAATGGGGTGAAAGAATGCACACGTGTGTGAGAGAATGGGGTGAATGAATGCACACGTGTGTGAGGGAATGGGGTAAAAGATTGCACACGTGTGTGAGAGAATGGGGGTAAAATAATGCACACTTGTGTGAGAAGGACAGGGGGTGAAAGAATGCACAGGTGTGTGAGAGAATGGGGTGAAAGAATGCACACGAGTGTGAGGGAATGGGGGTGAAAGAATGCACACATGTGTGAGAGAATGGGGGTGAAAGAATGCACACGTGTGTGATAGAATCGGGGTGAAAGAATGCACACGTGTGTGAGAGAGAAAGGGGGTGAAAGAATGCACACGTGTGTGAGAGAGACGGGGGTGAAAGACTGCACACATCTGTGAGAGAATCGGGGTGAAAGAATGCACACGTGTGAGTGAGAGAATGGGGATGAAAGAATGCACACATGTGTGCGAGAATGGGGGTGAAAGAATGCACACGTGTGTGAGGGAATGGGGGTGAAAGATTGCACACATGTCTGAGAGAATTGGGTTGAAAGAATGCACACGTGTGTGTGTGAGAGAATGGGGATGAAAGAATGCACACATGTGTGCGAGAATGGGGGTGAAAGAATGCACACATGCGTGTGAGAGAATGGGGTGAAAGAATGCACACGTGTGTGAGGGAATGGGGGTAAAAGAATGCACACATGTCTGAGAGAGACTGGGGGTGAAAGAATGCACACGTGTGTGAGGGAATGGGGTGAAAGAATGCACACCTGAGTGAGAGAATTTTTGTGAAAGAATGCACACGTGTGAGAGAGAATGGGGTGAAAGAATGCACACGTGTGCGAGAGAATGGGGTGAAAGGATGCACACATGTGTGAGAGAATGGGGTGAATGAATGCACACGTGTGTGAGAAAATGGGGAGGAAGAATGCACACGTGTGTGAGAGAATCGGGGTTAAAGAATGCACACTTGTGTGTGAGAGAATGGGGTGAAAGAATGCACACATGTGTGAGAGAGACTGGGGGTGAAAGAATGCACACGTGTGTGTGAGAGTACCGGGGTGAAAGAATGCACACAAGTGTGAGAGAATGGGGTGAAAGAATGCACACGTGTGTGAGAGAATGGGGTGAAAGAATGCTCAAGTGTGAGAGAGAATAGGGTGAATGAATGCACACGTGTGTGAGGGAATGGGGTAAAAGAATGCACACGTGTGTGAGAGAATGGGGTAAAAGAATGCACACGTGTGTGAGAGACTGGGGGTGAAAGAATGCACACGTGTGTGAGAGAGACTGGGGGTGAAAGAATGCACACATGTGTGAGAGAATCGGGGTGAAAGAATGCACACGTCTGTGAGAGAATGGGGTGAATGAATGCACACGTGTGTGAGGGAATGGGGGTAAAAGAATGCACACATGTCTGAGAGAGACTGGGGGTGAAAGAATGCACACGTGTGTGAGGGAATGGGGTGAAAGAATGCACACCTGAGTGAGAGAATTTTTGTGAAAGAATGCACACGTGTGAGAGAGAATGGGGTGAAAGAATGCACACGTGTGCGAGAGAATGGGGTGAAAGGATGCACACATGTGTGAGAGAATGGGGTGAATGAATGCACACGTGTGTGAGAAAATGGGGAGGAAGAATGCACACGTGTGTGAGAGAATCGGGGTTAAAGAATGCACACTTGTGTGTGAGAGAATGGGGTGAAAGAATGCACACATGTGTGAGAGAGACTGGGGGTGAAAGAATGCACACGTGTGTGTGAGAGTACCGGGGTGAAAGAATGCACACAAGTGTGAGAGAATGGGGTGAAAGAATGCACACGTGTGTGAGAGAATGGGGTGAAAGAATGCTCAAGTGTGAGAGAGAATAGGGTGAATGAATGCACACGTGTGTGAGGGAATGGGGTAAAAGAATGCACACGTGTGTGAGAGAATGGGGTAAAAGAATGCACACGTGTGTGAGAGACTGGGGGTGAAAGAATGCACACGTGTGTGAGAGAGACTGGGGGTGAAAGAATGCACACATGTGTGAGAGAATCGGGGTGAAAGAATGCACACGTCTGTGAGAGAATCGGGGTGAAAGAATGCACACGTGTGTGAGAGAATGCGGGGGAAAGAATGCACGCATGTGTGAGAGAGACTGGGGGTGAATGAATGCACACGTGTATGAGGGAATGGGGTGAAAGAATGCACAACTGTGAGAGAATTTTCGTGAAAGAATGCACACGTGTGAGAGAGAATGGGGGAAAGAATGCACACGTGTGTGAGAGAATGGGGGTGAAAGAATGCACACGTGTGTGAGAGAATGGGGTGAAAGAATGCACACGTGTGTGAGAGAATGGGGTGAATGAATGCACACGTGTGTGAGGGAATGGGGTAAAAGATTGCACACGTGTGTGAGAGAATGGGGGTAAAATAATGCACACTTGTGTGTGAGAGAATGGGGTGAAAGAATGCACACATGTGTGAGAGAGGCTGGGGGTGAAAGAATGCACACGTGTGTGTGAGAGTACCGGGGTGAAAGAATGCACACAAGTGTGAGAGAATGGGGTGAAAGAATGCACACGTGTGTGAGAGAATGGGGTGAAAGAATGCTCAAGTGTGAGAGAGAATAGGGGAGAAAGAATACACACGTGTGAGAGAGAATGGGGTGAAAGAATGCACACGTGTGTGAGAGAATGGGGTGAATGAATGCACACGTGTGTGAGGGAATGGGGTAAAAGAATGCACACGTGTGTGAGAGAATGGGGTAAAAGAATGCACACGTGTGTGAGAGACTGGGGGTGAAAGAATGCACACGTGTGTGAGAGAGACTGGGGGTGAAAGAATGCACACATGTGTGAGAGAATCGGGGTGAAAGAATGCACACGTCTGTGAGAGAATCGGGGTGAAAGAATGCACACGTGTGTGAGAGAATGCGGGGGAAAGAATGCACGCATGTGTGAGAGAGACTGGGGGTGAATGAATGCACACGTGTATGAGGGAATGGGGTGAAAGAATGCACAACTGTGAGAGAATTTTCGTGAAAGAATGCACACGTGTGAGAGAGAATGGGGGAAAGAATGCACACGTGTGTGAGAGAATGGGGGTGAAAGAATGCACACGTGTGTGAGAGAATGGGGTGAAAGAATGCACACGTGTGTGTGAGAATGGGGTGAATGAATGCACACGTGTGTGAGGGAATGGGGTAAAAGATTGCACACGTGTGTGAGAGAATGGGGGTAAAATTATGCACACTTGTGTGAGAAGGACAGGGGGTGAAAGAATGCACAGGTGTGTGAGAGAATGGGGTGAAAGAATGCACACGAGTGTGAGGGAATGGGGGTGAAAGAATGCACACATGTCTGAGAGAATGGGGGTGAAAGAATGCACACGTGTGTGATAGAATCGGGGTGAAAGAATGCACACGTGTGTGAGAGAGAAAGGGGGTGAAAGAATGCACACGTGTGTGAGAGAGACGGGGGTGAAAGACTGCACACATGTGTGAGAGAATCGGGGTGAAAGAATGCACACGTGTGAGTGAGAGAATGGGGATGAAAGAATGCACACATGTGTGCGAGAATGGGGGTGAAAGAATGCACACGTGTGTGAGGGAATGGGGGTGAAAGAATGCACACATGTCTGAGAGAATGGGGGTGAAAGAATGCACACCTGAGTGAGAGAATTTTTGTGAAAGAATGCACACGTGTGAGAGAGAATGGGGTGAAAGAATGCACACGTGTGTGAGAGAATGGGGGTGAAAGAATGCACACGTGTGTGAGAGAATGGGGTGAAAGGATGCACACATGTGTGAGAGAATGGGGTGAATGAATGCACACGTGTGTGAGAGTATGGGGAGGAAGAATGCACACGTGTGTGAGAGAATCGGGGTTAAAAATGCACACTTGTGTGTGAGAGAATGGGGTGAAAGAATGCACACATGTGTGAGAGAGACTGGGGGTGAAAGAATGCACACGTGTGTGTGAGAGTACCGGGGTGAAAGAATGCACACAAGTGTGAGAGAATGGGGTGAAAGAATGCACACGTGTGTGAGAGAATGGGGTGAAAGAATGCTCAAGTGTGAGAGAGAATAGGGGAGAAAGAATACACACGTGTGAGAGAGAATGGAGTGAAAGAATGCACACGTGTGTGAGAGAATGGGGTGAATGAATGCACACGTGTGTGAGGGAATGGGGTAAAAGAATGCACACGTGTGTGAGAGAATGGGGGTAAAAGAATGCACACGTGTGTGAGAGACTGGGGGTGAAAGAATGCACACGTGTGTGAGGGAATGGGGGTGAAAGAATGCACACGTGTGTGAGAGAATGGGGTGAATGAATGCACACGTGTGTGAGGGAATGGGGTAAAAGAATGCACACGTGTGTGAGAGAATGGGGTAAAAGAATGCACACGTGTGTGAGAGACTGGGGGTGAAAGAATGCACACATGTGTGAGAGAATCGGGGTGAAAGAATGCACACGTGTGTGAGAGAATGCGGGGGAAAGAATGCACGCATGTGTGAGAGAGACTGGGGGTGAATGAATGCACACGTGTGTGAGGGAATGGGGTGAAAGAATGCACAACTGTGAGAGAATTTTCGTGAAAGAATGCACACGTGTGAGAGAGAATGGGGTGAAAGAATGCACACGTGTGTGAGAGAATGGGGGTGAAAGAATGCACACGTGTGTGAGAGAATGGGGTGAAAGAATGCACACGTGTGTGAGAGAATGGGGTGAATGAATGCACACGTGTGTGAGGGAATGGGGTAAAAGATTGCACACGTGTGTGAGAGAATGGGGGTAAAATAATGCACACTTGTGTGAGAAGGACAGGGGGTGAAAGAATGCACAGGTGTGTGAGAGAATGGGGTGAAAGAATGCACACGAGTGTGAGGGAATGGGGGTGAAAGAATGCACACATGTCTGAGAGAATGGGGGTGAAAGTATGCACACGTGTGTGATAGAATCGGGGTGAATGTACACGTGTGTGATAGAGAAAGGGGGTGAAAGAATGCACACATGTGTGAGAGAGACGGGGGTGAAACACTGCACACATGTGTGAGAGAATCGGGGTGAAAGAATGCACACGTGTGAGTGAGAGAATGGGGATGAAAGAATGCACACATGTGTGCGAGAATGGGGGTGAAAGAATGCACACGTGTGTGAGGGAATGGGGGTGAAAGAATGCACACGTGTGTGAGAGAATGGGGTGAAAGAATGCACACATGTGTGAGAGAATGGGGTGAATGAATGCATACGTGTGTGAGAGAATGGGGAGGAAGAATGCACACGTGTGTGAGAGGATCGGGGTTAAAGAATGCACACTTGTGTGTGAGAGAATGGGGTGAAAGAATGCACACATGTGTGAGAGAGACTGGGGGTGAAAGAATGCACACGTGTGTGTGAGAGTATCGGGGTGAAAGAATGCACACAAGTGTGAGAGAATGGGGTGAAAGAATGCACACGTGAGTGACAGAATCGGGGTGAAAGAATGCACACGTGTGTGAGAGAATGGGGTGAAAGAATGCACAAGTGTGAAGAGAATCGGGGTGAAAGAATGCACACGTGTGTGAGAGAACGGGGTGAAAGAATGCACACGTGTGTGAGAGAATGGGGTGAATGAATGCACACGTGTGTGAGGGAATGGGGTGAAAGAATGCACAAGTGTGAAGAGAATCGGGGAGAAAGAATACACACGTGTGAGAGAGAATGGGGTGAAAGAATACACACGTGTGAGAGAGAATGGGGTGAAAGAATGCACACGTGTGTGTGAGAATGGGGTGAATGAATGCACACGTGTGTGAGGGAATGGGGTAAAAGAATGCACACGTGTGTGAGAGAATGGGGGTAAAAGAATGCACACGTGTGTGAGAGACTGGGGGTGAAAGAATGCACACGTGTGTGAGAGAGACTGGGGGTGAAAGAATGCACACATGTGTGAGGGAATCGGGGTGAAAGAGTGCACACGTCTGTGAGAGAATCGGGGTGAAAGAATGCACACGTGTGTGTGAGAGAATGGGGATGAAAGAATGCACACATGTGTGAGAGAATGTGGGTGAAAGAATGCACACGTGTGTGAGAGAGACAGGGGGTGAAAGAATGCACAGGTGTGTGAGAGGATGGGGGTGAAAGAATGCACACGTGTGTGTGAGAGAATGGGGAATAAAGAATGCACACGTGTGTGAGAGAATGGGGGTAAAATAATGCTCAGTTGTGTGAGAAGGATAGGGGGTGAAAGAATGCACAGGTGTGTGAGAGAATGGGGTGAAAGAATGCACACGAGTGTGAGGGAATGGGGGTGAAAGAATGCACACGTGTGTGAGAGATACTGGGGGTGAAAGAATGCACACATGTGTGAGAGAATCGGGGTGAAAGAATGCACACGTCTGTGAGAGAATCGGGGTGAAAGAATGCACACGTGTGTGTGAGAGAATGGGGATGAAAGAATGCACACATGTGTGCGAGAATGGGGGTGAATGAATGCACACGTGTGTGAGGGAATGGGGGTGAAAGAATGCACACGTGTGTGAGAGAATGGGGTGAAAGAATGCACACATGTGTGAGAGAATGGGGTGAATGAATGCACACGTGTGTGAGAGAATGGGGAGGAAGAATGCATACGTGTGTGAGAGAATCGGGGTTAAAGAATGCACACATGTGTGTGAGAGAATGGGGTGAAAGAATGCACACATGTGTGAGAGAGACTGGGGGTGAAAGAATGCACACGTGTGTGTGAGAGTATGGGGGTGAAAGAATGCACACAAGTGTGAGAGAATGGAGTGAAAGAATGCACACGTGAGTGAGAGAATCGGGGTGAAAGAATGCACACGTGTGTGAGAGAATGGGGTTGAAAGAATGCACACATGTGTGAGAGAATGGGGGTGAAAGAATGCACACATGTGTGAGAGAATGGGGGTGAAAGAATGCACACGTGTGTGTGGGAATGGGGGTGATCGAATGCACAAGTGTCTGAGAGAATCGGCGTGAAAGAATGCACACGTGTGTGAGAGAATCGGGGTGAAAGCATGCACACGTGTGTGAGAGAATGGGGTAAAAGAATGCACACGTGTGTGAGAGAAAGGGGGTGAAAGACTGCACTCATGTGTGAGAGAATCGGGGTGAAAGAATGCACACGTGTGTGAGAGAGACAGGGGGTGAAAGAATGCACACGTGTGTGAGAGAGACTGGGGGTGACAGACTGCACACATGTGTGAGAGAATCGGGGTGAAAGAATGCACACGTGTATGTGAGAGAATGGGGAAGATAGAATGCACACATGTGTGCGAGAATGGGGGTGAAAGAATGCACACGTGTGTGAGGGAATCGGGGTGAAAGAATGCACACATGCGTGTGAGAGAATGGGGTGAAAGAATGCACACAAGTGTGTGAGAGAATGGAGTGAAAGAATGCACACGTGTGTGAGGGAATGGGGGTAAAAGAATGCACACATGTGTGAGAGAGACTGGGGGTGAAAGAATGCACACGTGTGTGAGAAATGGGGTGAAAGAATGCACACGTGTGTGGGAGAATGGGGGTGAAAGAATGCACAAGAGTGTGAGAGAAAGAGGGTGAAATAATGCACACGTGTGTGAGAGAATCGGGGAGAAAGAATACACACGTGTGAGAGAGAATGGGGTGAAAGAATGCACACGTGTGTGTGAGAGAATGGGGATGAAAGAATGCACACATGTGTGAGAGAATGTGGGTGAAAGAATGCACACGTGTGTGAGAGAGACAGGGGGTGAAAGAATGCACAGGTGTGTGAGAGGATGGGGGTGAAAGAATGCACACGTGTGTGTGAGAGAATGGGGAATAAAGAATGCACACGTGTGTGAGAGAATGGGGGTAAAATAATGCTCAGTTGTGTGAGAAGGATAGGGGGTGAAAGAATGCACAGGTGTGTGAGAGAATGGGGTGAAAGAATGCACACGAGTGTGAGGGAATGGGGGTGAAAGAATGCACACATGTCTGAGAGAATGGGGGTGAAAGAATGCACACATGTGTGAGAGAATGGGGGTGAAAGAATGCACACGTGTGTGTGGGAATGGGGGTGATCGAATGCACAAGTGTCTGAGAGAATCGGCGTGAAAGAATGCACACGTGTGTGAGAGAGAAAGGGGTGAAAGAATGCACACATGTGTGAGAGAATCGGGGTGAAAGCATGCACACGTGTGTGAGAGAATGGGGTAAAAGAATGCACACGTGTGTGAGAGAAAGGGGGTGAAAGACTGCACACATGTGTGAGAGAATCGGGGTGAAAGAATGCACACGTGTGTGAGAGAGACAGGGGGTGAAAGAATGCACACGTGTGTGAGAGAGACTGGGGGTGACAGACTGCACACATGTGTGAGAGAATCGGGGTGAAAGAATGCACACGTGTATGTGAGAGAATGGGGAAGATAGAATGCACACATGTGTGCGAGAATGGGGGTGAAAGAATGCACACGTGTGTGAGGGAATCGGGGTGAAAGAATGCACACATGCGTGTGAGAGAATGGGGTGAAAGAATGCACACAAGTGTGTGAGAGAATGGGGTGAAAGAATGCACACGTGTGTGAGGGAATGGGGGTAAAAGAATGCACACATGTGTGAGAGAGACTGGGGGTGAAAGAATGCACACGTGTGTGAGAAATGGGGGGAAAGAATGCACACGTGTGTGGGAGAATGGGGGTGAAAGAATGCACAAGAGTGTGAGAGAAAGAGGGTGAAATAATGCACACGTGTGTGAGAGAATCGGGGAGAAAGAATACACACGTGTGAGAGAGAATGGGGTGAAAGAATGCACACGTGTGTGAGAGAATGGGGTGAATGAATGCACACGTGTGTGAGGGAATGGGTTAAAAGAATGCACACGTGTGTGAGAGAATGGGGGTAAAAGAATGCACACGTGTGTGAGAGAGACTGGGGGTGAAAGACTGCACACATGTGTGAGAGAATCGGTGTGAAAGAATGCACACGTGTGTGTGAGAGAATGGGGATGAAAGAATGCACACATGTGTGCGAGAATGGGGGTGAAAGAATGCACACGTGTGTGAGGGAATGGGGGTGAAAGAATGCACACATGCGTGTGAGAGAATGGGGTGAAAGAATGCACACAATTGTGTGAGAGAATGGGGTGAAAGAATGCATACGTGTGTGAGGGAATGGGGGAGAAAGAATACACACGTGTGAGAGAGAATGGGGTGAAAGAATGCACACGTGTGTGAGAGAATGGGGTGAATGAATGCACACGTGTGTGAGAGAATGGGGTAAAAGAATGCACACGTGTGTGAGAGAATGGGGGTGAAAGACTGCACACATGTGTGAGAGAATCGGGGTGAAAGAATGCACACGTGTGTGTGAGAGAATGGGGATGAAAGAATAAACACATCTGTGCGAGAATGGGGGTGATAGAATGCACACGTGTGTGAGGGAATGGGGGTGAAAGAATGCACACGTGTGTGAGAGAATCGGGGAGAAAGAATACACACGTGTGAGAGAGGATGGGGTGAATGAATGCACACATGTGTGAGAGAGACTGGGGGTGAAAGACTGCACACATGTGTGAGAGAATCGGGGTGAAAGAATGCACACGTGTGTGTGTGAGAGAATGGGGATGAAAGAATGCACACATGTGTGCGAGAATGGGGGTGAAAGAATGCACACATGCGTGTGAGAGAATGGGGTGAAAGTATGCACACGTGTGTGAGAGAATGGGGTGAAGGAATGCAGAAGTGTGTGAGGGAATGGGGGAAAAGAATGCACACATGTCTGAGAGAGACTGGGGGTGAAAGAATGCACACGTGTGTGAGGGAATGGGGTGAAAGAATGCACACCTGAGTGAGAGAATTTTTGTGAAAGAATGCACACGTGTGAGAGAGAATGGGGTGAAAGAATGCACACGTTTGCGAGAGAATGGGGTGAAAGGATGCACACATGTGTGAGAGAATGGGGTGAATGAATGCACACGTGTGTGAGAGAATGGGGAGGAAGAATGCACACGTGTGTGAGAGAATCGGGGTTAAAGAATGCACACTTGTGTGTGAGAGAATGGGGTGAAAGAATGCACACATGTGTGAGAGAGACTGGGGGTGAAAGAATGCACACGTGTGTGTGAGAGTACCGGGGTGAAAGAATGCACACAAGTGTGAGAGAATGGGGTGAATGAATGCACACGTGTGTGAGGGAATGGGGTAAAAGAATGCACACGTGTGTGAGAGAATGGGTAAAAGAATGCACACGTGTGTGAGAGACTGGGGGTGAAAGAATGCACACGTGTGTGAGAGAGACTGGGGGTGAAAGAATGCACACATGTGTGAGAGAATCGGGGTGAAAGAATGCACACGTCTGTGAGAGAATCGGGGTGAAAGAATGCACACGTGTGTGAGAGAATGCGGGGGAAAGAATGCACGCATGTGTGAGAGAGACTGGGGGTGAATGAATGCACACGTGTATGAGGGAATGGGGTGAAAGAATGCACAACTGTGAGAGAATTTTCGTGAAAGAATGCACACGTGTGAGAGAGAATGGGGGAAAGAATGCACACGTGTGTGAGAGAATGGGGGTGAAAGAATGCACACGTGTGTGAGAGAATGGGGTGAAAGAATGCACACGTGTGTGAGAGGATGGGGTGAATGAATGCACACGTGTGTGAGGGAATGGGGTAAAAGATTGCACACGTGTGTGAGAGAATGGGGGTAAAATAATGCACACTTGTGTGAGAAGGACAGGGGGTGAAAGAATGCACAGGTGTGTGAGAGAATGGGGTGAAAGAATGCACACGAGTGTGAGGGAATGGGGGTGAAAGAATGCACACATGTCTGAGAGAATGGGGGTGAAAGAATGCACACGTGTGTGATAGAATCGGGGTGAATGCACACGTGTGTGAGAGAGAAAGGGGGTGAAAGAATGCACACGTGTGTGAGAGAGACGGGGGTGAAAGACTGCACACATGTGTGAGAGAATCGGGGTGAAAGAATGCACACGTGTGAGTGAGAGAATGGGGATGAAAGAATGCACACATGTGTGCGAGAATGGGGGTTAAAGAATGCACACTTCTGTGTGAGAGAATGGGGTGAAAGAATGCACACATGTGTGAGAGAGACTGGGGGTGAAAGAATGCACACGTGTGTGTGAGAGTACCGGGGTGAAAGAATGCACACAAGTGTGAGAGAATGGGGTGAAAGAATGCACACGTGTGTGAGGGAATGGGGTAAAAGAATGCACACGTGTGTGAGAGAATGGGGTAAAAGAATGCACACGTGTGTGAGAGACTGGGGGTGAAAGAATGCACACGTGTGTGAGAGAGACTGGGGGTGAAAGAATGCACACATGTGTGAGAGAATCGGGGTGAAAGAATGCACACGGCTGTGAGAGAATCGGAGTGAAAGAATGCACACGTGTGTGAGAGAATGCGGGGGAAAGAATGCACGCATGTGTGAGAGAGACTGGGGGTGAATGAATGCACACGTGTATGAGGGAATGGGGTGAAAGAATGCACAACTGTGAGAGAATTTTCGTGAAAGAATGCACACGTGTGAGAGAGAATGGGGGAAAGAATGCACACGTGTGTGAGAGAATGGGGGTGAAAGAATGCACACGTGTGTGAGAGAATGGGGTGAAATAATGCACACGTGTGTGAGAGAATGGGGTGAATGAATGCACACGTGTGTGAGGGAATGGGGTAAAAGATTGCACACGTGTGTGAGAGAATGGGGGTAAAATAATGCACACTTGTGTGAGAAGGACAGGGGGTGAAAGAATGCACAGGTGTGTGAGAGAATGGGGTGAAAGAATGCACACGAGTGTGAGGGAATGGGGGTGAAAGAATGCACACATGTCTGAGAGAATGGGGGTGAAAGAATGCACACGTGTGTGATAGAATCGGGGTGACAGAATGCACACGTGTGTGAGAGAGAAAGGGGGTGAACGAATGCACACGTGTGTGAGAGAGACGGGGGTGAAAGACTGCACACATGTGTGAGAGAATCGGGGTGAAAGAATGCACACGTGTGAGTGAGAGAATGGGGATGAAAGAATGCACACATGTGTGCGAGAATGGGGGTGAAAGAATGCACACGTGTGTGAGGGAATGGGGGTGAAAGAATGCACACATGTCTGAGAGAATGGGGGTGAAAGAATGCACACCTGAGTGAGAGAATTTTTGTGAAAGAATGCACACGTGTGAGAGAGAATGGGGTGAAAGAATGCACACGTGTGTGAGAGAATGGGGGTGAAAGAATGCACACGTGAGTGAGAGAATGGGGTGAAAGGATGCACACATGTGTGAGAGAATGGGGTGAATGAATGCACACGTGTGTGGGAGAATGGGGGTGAAAGAATGCACAAGAGTGTGAGAGAATGAGGGTGAAATAATGCACACGTGTGTGAGAGAATCGGGGAGAGAGAATACACACGTGTGAGAGAGAATGGGGTGAAAGAATGCACACGTGTGTGAGAGAATGGGGTGAATGAATGCACACGTGTGTGAGGGAATGGGTTAAAAGAATGCACACGTGT
>NW_026780796.1:0-24885 GCF_030144855.1 Hypanus sabinus
GAATTAAACTCCATCTGCCATCGTTCAGCCCAATCTTCTAACTGGCCTAAATCTCTCAGTAAACTTTGAAAACCTACTTAATTATCCACAACGCAACCTATCTTAGTATCATCTCCATACTTGCTAATCCAATTTACCACCCATCATCCAGATCATTAATGTATATGACAAACAACATTGGACCCAGTACAGATCCCTGAGGCACACCACTAGTCACCGGCCTCCAAACTGACAAACAGTTATCCACCACTACTCTCTGGCATCTCCCATCCGGCCACTGTTGGATCCATTTTACTACTTCAATATTAATACCTAAAGATTGAACCTTCCTCACTAACCTTCTGTGTGGAACCTTGTCAAAGGCCTTACTGGTCCATATAAACAACATCCACTGCTTTACCCTCGTCAACTTTCCTCGTAACCTCTTCAAAAAATTCAATAAGATTTGTCAAACATGACCTTCCACGCACAAATCCATGCTGACTGTTCCTAATCAGACCCTGTCTATCCAGATAATTATATATACCATCTCTAAGAATACTTTCCATTAATTTACCCACCACTGACGTCAAACTGACAGGCCTATAATTTCTAGGTTTACTCTTAGAATCCTTTTTAAACAATGGAACCACATGAGCAATACGCCAATCCTCTGGCACCATCCCCGTTTCTAATGACATTTGAAATATTTCTGTCAGAGCCCCTGCTATTTCTACACCAACTTCCCTCAAGGTCTTAGGGAATATCCTTTCAGGAACCGGAGATTTATCCATTTTTATATTCTTTAAAAGTGCCAGTACTTCCTCTTCTTTAATCGTCATAGTTTCCATAACTACCCTACTTGTTTCCCTTACCTGACACAATTCAATATCCTTCTCCTTGGTGAATACCGAAGAAAAGAAATTGCTCAAAATCTCCCCCATCTCTTTCGGCTCCACACATAGCTGTCCAATCTGATTCTCTAAGGGACCAATTTTATCCCTCACTATCCTTTTGCTATTAATATAACTGTAGAAACCCTTTGGATTTATTTTCACCTTACTTGCCAAAGCAACCTCGTATCTTCTTTTAGCTTTTCTAATTTCTTTCTTAAGATCGTACTTACATTCTTTATATTCCTCGAGCACCTCATTTACTCCATGCTGCCTATATTTATTGTAGACCTCCCTCTTTTTCCAAACCAAGTTTCCAATATCCCTTGAAAACCACGGTTCTCTCAAACTTTTAACCTTTCCTTTCACCCTAACAGGAACATAAGGATTCTGTACCCTCAAAATTTCACCTTTATATGACCTCCATTTCCCTATTACATTCTTCCCATAAAACAAATTGTCCCAATCCACTCCCTCTAAATCCTTTCGCATCTCCTCAAAGTTAGCCTTACTCCCATCACAAATCTCAACCCTGGGTCCAGTCCTATCCTTCTCCAGAATTACATTGAAACTAATGTCATTGTGATCACTGGACCCGAAGTGCTCCCCAACACATACCTCCGTCACCTGACCTATCTCATTCCCAGCAGGAGATCCAACTCTGCCCCTTCTCTAGTTGGTACCTCTATGTATTGCTGCAAAAATCTATCCTGCACACATTTTACAAACTCCAAACCATCCAGCCCTTTTACAGAATGGGCTTCCCAGTCTATGTGCGGAAAATTAAAATCTCCCACAATCACAACCCCATGCTTACTTACAAACATCTGCCATCTCCTTACAAATTTGCTCCTCCAATTCTCGCTCCCCATTTGGTGGTCTATAAGTGTTACTACACCTTTCCCATTCCTCAATTCCACCCAAATAGTCTCCCAGACGAGCCCTCTAATCTATCCTGCCAGAGCACCGCTGTCATATTTTCTTTTTCCGAGCTCTGCGCCCAAAGGTCTCGGGTCTCTGGGCGCACAGCCAGCTCGCTATCGATCTTCCCTTGGACTCCCACGAGCCGTCGTCACCGGCCTCGAATCCGGCACCCTGAGAAGCGGCCGGTCGTGAGGCCCCGACAGCGGGTCTCTCATTCCCGCAAAGAACCAAAGTCAGCGTGTAACTCCGGGTCAGGGACTTCTAAAGAACCCCGGAAATGGTAAAAAAAAAGACAGACAGAGACATACATAATTGACCCCGAGGGGAATTGGGTTTCGTTACAGCCGCACCAACCAAGAATAGTGTGGAAATATAGCAACATAAAACCATAAATAATTAAATAATAATAAGTTAATCATGCCCAGTGGAAATAAGTCCAGGACCAGCCTATTGGCTCAGGGTGTCTGACACTCCGAGGGAGGAGTTGTAAAGTTTGATCCCACAGGCAGGAATGACTTCCTGTGACGCTCAGTGTTGCATCTCGGTGGAATGAGTCTCTGGCTGAATGTACTCCTGTGCCTAACCAGTACATTATGGAGTGGATGGGAGACATTGTCCAAGATGGCATGCAACTTGGACAGCATCCTCTTTTCAGACACCACCGTCAGAGAGTCCAGTTCCACCCCCACAACATCACTGGCCTTACGAATGAGTTTGGAGTGGAGTGGACATTATGGAGTGGATGGGAGTCATTGTCCAAGATGGCATGCAACTTGGACAGCATCCTCTTTTCAGACACCACCGTCAGAGAGTCCAGTTCCACCCCCACAACGTCACTGGCCTTACGAATGAGTTTGTTGATTCTGTTGGTGTCTGCTACCCTCAGCCTGCTGCCCCAGCACACAACAGCAAACATGATAGCACTGGCCACCACAGACTCGTAGAACATCCTCAGCATCGTCCGGCAGATGTCAAAGGACCTCTGTCTCCTCAGGAAGTAGAGACGGCTCTGACCCTTCTTGTAGACAGCCTCAGTGTTCTTTGACCAGTCCAGTTCATAGTCCATTCGTATCCCCAGGTATTTGTAATCCTCCACCATGTCCACACTGACCCTTGGATGGAAACAGGGGCCACAGGTGCATTAGCCCTCCTCAGGTCCACCACCAGCTCCTTAAAAGAAATAGCAAAGATAGAAATAGGGCTGGTTCCGAAGATCAAGTCAAGTCACTTTTATTGTCATTTCGACCATAACTGCTGGTACAGTACATAGTAAAAACGAGAGAACGTTTTTCAGGACCATGGTGTTACATGACACAGTACAAAAACTAGACTGAACTACACAAAAAAAAACAACACAGAGAAAGCTACACTAGACTACAGACCTACACTGGATGGGATAAAGTGCACAAAAACAGTGCAGGCATTACAATAAATAGTAAACAGGACAATAGGGCAAGATGTCAGTCCAGGCTCGGGGTATTGAGGAGTCTGATAGCTTGGGGGAAGAAACTGTTACATAGTCTGGTCGTGAGAGACCAAATGCTTCGGAGCCTTTTCCCAGACGGCAGGAAGGAGAAGAGTTTGTGTGAGGGGTGTATGGGGTCCTACATAATGCTGTTTGCTTTGCGGATGCAGCGTGTGGTGTAAATGTCCTTGATGGAGGGAAGAGAGACCCCGATGATCTTCTCAGCTGACCTCACGATGCAAGGAGTCAGTGTCAGGTGCCATGAACCCTCCTGATCACCATGACTCTTCACTCGGAAAATTCGACATCCCTCAGCGCCGAGGGAGAGACGCCCCTCACACGTTGCGCGGCGAGAGGGGAGAACGGTTTCGACGTTACGGTCACAGTCCGTGGTGTCGCTTTTCCGTTTCGGCAGCAAACCCCCGCTGGAGACTACCCAGACGGCAGATGAGGTGTTGCTACCCCAACCTGAGTTTGGCCTCATCAGGGCAGTAGAGGAGGCCGTGTCTGGACATATCTAGGTGGGAATGAGAGGCAGAGTCGAAGTGGGTGACAAACCGGGAGATCCTGTCTGTTGTGGCGGACGGAGCGGAATGCTCGACGAAGTGGTCCCCGCACCGGGAGAACCAGAGGCAACAGACGACTCCAGCAGACTCGCAGGTGAAGTGTTGCCTCACCTGGAAGGACTGTCTGGGGCCCCGAATGGTGGTAAGGGGCGGGGGGGGGGAGGTGTGGGGACAGGTGGGGCATTTTCGCTTTGCAGGGAGCAGTGGTATGAACATAGAATACTCCAATTTCCAGTCATTCCCTCCCCCACGCCCTTCCCCTATCCCAGGTCCCGCTCTGCCCCTCCCCCCTTTCAACTTTCTGCTACTTTATCTCTACAGTTCTTTCGTGCTCATCCCGTCCCCCCTTTGTCTCCCATCTGGTTCCCCACCTGCCACCTCTAGGCCCTAACCCCACCCGTATCCCTATCACTGGGCTTCGGCCCTCTCTTCACCCCCCCCCCCCTCACTCCTGATGAAGCGTCTCTGCCCGAAACATTGGCAGCTCTTTTCTCAGTTCTTCTGCTGAGTTCTTCCAGTGTTGTGTTCCTATTCGATAGGTATACACTGGAATTTAGAAGGATGAGAGGGGATCCGATTGAAACATATAAGATTATTAAGGGATTGGACACGCTGGGGGCAGGAAGCATGTTCCCGCTGATGGGGGAGTCCAGAACCAGAGGCCACAGTTTAGGAATAAGGGGTAGGCCATTTAGAACAGAGTTGAGGAAAAACTTTTTCACCCAGAGAGTGGTGGATATGTGGAATACTCTGCCTCAGAAGGCAGTGGAGGCCAAGTCTCTGGATGCATTCAAGAGAGAGTTAGATAGAGCTCTTATAGATAGCGAGGTCAAGGGATATGGGGAGAGGGCAGGAACGGGGTACTGATTGTGTCTGATCAGACGTGATCACAGTGAATGCTGGTGCTGGCTAGAAGGGATGAATGGCCTACTCCTGCACCTACTGTCCATTGATAGACAGACACATTTGTGCCCCTACGTCAACAATATTGTCCACTGACAGATGGACCCATTAGTGCCCCTACTTCAACAATATTGTCCATTGACAGATAGACCCATTTGTGCCCCTTCTTCAACAATATTGTCCATTGACAGATAGACCCATTTGTGCCCCTTCTTCAACAATATTGTCCATTGACAGATAGACCCATTTGGGCCCCTACTTCAACAATATTGTCCATTGACAGATAGACCCAATTTTGCCCTTTCTTCAACAATATTGTCCATTGACAGATAGACCCATTTGTGCCCCTACTTCGACTATTTTGTCCATTGACAGGTAGACCCATTAGTGCCCCTACTTCAATAATATTGCCCATTGACAGATAGACCCATTTGTGCCCCTACCTCAAAGATATTGCCCATTGACAGATAGACCCATTTGTGCCCCTACCTCAAAGATATTGCCCATTGACAGATAGACCCATGAGTGCCCCTACTTCGACAATATTGTCCATTGACAGATAGTCCCATGAGTGGCCCGACTTAAACAATATCGTCTATTGACTGATAGACCCATTAGTGCCCCTATCTCAACGTTATCGTCCATTGACAGATAGACCCATTTGTGCCCCTTCTTCAACAATATTATCCATTGACAGATGGACCCATTTGTGCCCCAACTTTGACAATATTGTCTTTTGACAGATAGACCTATTAGTGCCCCTACTTTGACAATATAGTCTATTGACAGATAGACCCAATTGAGACCCTAGTTCGACAATATTGTCCATTGACAGATAGAACCATTTGTGCCGTTACTTCTGCAATACTGTCTATTCAACGATAGACCCATTTGTGCCCCGACTTCAACAATATCGTCTGTTGACAGATAGACCCATTTGTGCCCTTACTTCAACAATATTGTCCATTGACAGATAGACCCATTTGTGCCCCGACTTCAACAATATTGTCCATTGACAGATAGACCCATTTGTGCCCCTATCTCAACGATATCGTCTATTGACATATTGACCCATTTGTGCCCCTACGTCGACAATATTTTCTATTGAAAGACAGACCAATTTTTGCCCCTACTTTGACAATATTTTCCATTGACAGATAGACACATTTGTGCTCTAACTTCGACAATATTGTCTATTGACAGATAGACCCATTTGTGCCCCTGCTTCGACAATATTGTCTATTGACAGATAGACCCATTTGTGCCCCAACTTTGACAATATAGTCTATTGACAGATAGACCCAATAGTGCCCCTACCTCAAAGATATTGCCCATTGACAGATAGACCCATTTGTGCCCCTGCTGCAATAATATTGCCCATTGACAGATAGACCCATTTGTGCCCCTACTTCGACAATATTGTCCATTGACAGACAGACCCATGAGTGGCCCGACTTAAACAATACTGTCTATTGACAGATAGACCCATTTGTGCCACTCCTTCAACAATATCGTCTATTGATAGATAGACACATTTTTGCCCCGACTTAAACAATATTACCCATTGACAGATGGACCCATTTGTGCCCCAACTTCGACAATATTGTCTTTTGACAGATAGACCCATTTGTGCCCCGACTTCAACAATATTGTATATTGACAGATAGACCCAATTGAGACCCTAGTTCGACAATATTGTCTATTGACAGATAGACCCATTAGTGCCCCTACCTCAACGATATTGTCCATTGACATATAGACACATATGTGCCCCAACTTCAACAATATTGTCCATTGACAGATAGACCCATTAGTGCCCCGACTTCAGCAATATTATCCATTGACAGATAGACCCACTTGTGCCCCTACTTCAGCAATACTGTCTATTCAACGATAGACCCATTTGTGCCCCGACTTCAACAATATCGTCTATTGACAGATAGACCCATTTGTGCCCCGACTTCGACAATATTGTCTATTGAATGATAAAACCATTTGTGGCTCTACTTCAACAATAATGTCCATGGACTGATAGACCCATTTGTGCCCCTACGTCAACAATATTGCCCATTGATAGACAGACCCATTTGTGCCACTACTTCGACAATATTGTCTATTGACAGATAGACCCAATTGTGCACCTACTTCAACAATATTGTCTATTGACAGATAGACACATTTGTGCCCCCACTTCAACATATTGTGTATTGACAGATAGACCTAATTGTGCCCCTACTTCGACAATATTGTCTATTGACAGATAGTCCAATTTCTGCCCCTTCTTCGGGTATATTGTCCCTTGACAGCTAGACTCATTTGTGCCCCGACTTCAACAATATTGTCCATTGACAGATAGATCCATTTGTGCCCCTACTTCAACAATATTGTCCATTGACCGATAGACCCATTTGTGCCCCAACCTCAACAATATTGTCCATTGACAGATAGACCCATTTGTGCCCGTACTTCAACAATACTGTCTATTGACAGATAGAACCATTTGTGCCCCTACTTCAACAATATTGTCCATTGACCGATAGACCCATTTGTGCCCCAACCTCAACAATATTGTCCATTGACAGATAGACCCATTTGTGCCCCGACTTCAACAATATTGTCCATTGACAGATAGACCCATTTGTGCCCCTTCTTCAACAATATTGTCTATTGACAGATAGACCCATTTGTGCCCCTTCTTCAACAATATTGTCTATTGACAGATAGACCCATTTGTGCCCCTTCTTCAACAATATTGTCTATTGACAGATAGACCCATTTGTGCCCCTTCTTCAACAATATTGTCTATTGACCGATAGACCCATTTGTGCCCCAACCTCAACAATATTGTCCATTGACAGATAGACCCATTTGTGCCCGTACTTCAACAATATTGTCCATTGACAGATAGACCCATTTGTGCCCCTTCTTCAACAATATTGTCCATTGACAGATAGACCCATTTGTGCCCCTACTTCGACAATATTGTCCATTGACAGATGGACCCATTTTTGCCCTTTCTTCAACAATATTGTCCATTGACAGATAGACCCATTTGTGCCCCTACTTCAACAATATTGTCCATTGACAGATAGACCCATTTTTGCCCTTTCTTCAACAATATTGTCCATTGACAGATAGACCCATTAGTGCCCCAACTTCAACAATATTACCCATTGACAGATAGACCCATTTGTGCCCCAACTTTGACAATATAGTCTATTGACAGATAGACCCATTTGGGCCCCTTCTTCAACAATATTGTCCATTGACAGATGGACCCATTTGGGCCCCGACTTCAACAATATTGTCCATTGACAGATCGACCCATTTTTGCCCCAACTTCGACAATATAGTCTAATGACAGATAGACCCATTTGTGCCCCTACCTCAACGATATTGTCCATTGACAGATAGACCCATTTGTCCCACTGCTTCAACAATATTGTCCATTGACAGATAGACCCATTTGTGCCCCTTCTTCAACAATATTGTCCATTGACAGATAGACCCATTTTTGCCCTTACTTCAACAATATTGTCCATTGATAGATAGACCCATTAGTGCCCCTACTTCAATGATATCGTTTACTGACAGATAGACCCATTTGTGCCCCAACTTCAACAACATTGTCTATTGACAGATAGACCAATTAGTGCCCCGACTTCAACAATATTGTCCATTGACAGATAGACCCATTTGTGCCCCTACTTCAACAATATTGTCTATTGACAGATGGACCCATTAGTGCCCCAACTTCAATGATATCGTTTACTGACAGATAGACCCATTTGTGCCCCAACTTCAACAATATTGTCTATTGACAGATAGACCAATTAGTGCCCCGACTTCAGCAACATTGTCCATTGACAGATAGACCCATTTGGGCCCCTACTTCAACAATATTGTCCATTGACAGATAGACCCATTTGGGCCCCTACTTCAACAATATTGTCCATTGACAGATAGACCCATTAGTGCCCGTACTTCAACAATATTTTCCATTGACAGGTAGACCCATTAGTGCCCCTACTTCAACAATATTGTGCATTGACAGATAGACCCATTTGGGCCCCTTCTTCAACAATATTGTCTATTGACAGATAGAACCATTTGTGCCCCTACTTCAATAATATAGTCTATTCACAGATGAACTCATTGCGGCCCCTACTTAAACAATATTGTCTGTTGACAGATAGACCCATTTGTGCTCCTACTTCAATTATATCGTTTACTGACAGATAGACCCATTTGTGCCCCTACTTCAAGAATATTGTCCATTGACAGATAGACCCATTAGTGCCCCGACATCAACAATATTGTCCATTGACAGATAGACCCATTAGTGCCCCGACTTCAACAATATTGTCCATTGACAGATAGATCCATTTGTGCCCCTACTTCGACAATATTGTCCATTGACAGATAGACCCATTTTTGCCTGTACTTCAACAATACTGTCTATTGACAGATAGAACCATTTGTGCCCCTACTTCAAAAATATAGTCTATTGACAGATGGACTCATTGCGGCCCCTACTGCAACAATATTGTCTATCGACAGATAGACCCATTTGTGCCCCGACTTCAACAATATTGTCCATTGACAGATAGACCCATTTGTGCCCCTTCTTCAACGATATTGTCCATTGACAGATAGACCCATTTGGGCCCCTACTTCAACAATATTGTCTATTGACAGATAGACCCATTAGTGCCCCTACTTCAACAATATTGTCTATTGACAGATAGACCCATTTGTGCCCCTTCTTCAACGATATTGTCCATTGACAGATAGACCCATTTGGGCCCCTACTTCAACAATATTGTCTATTGACAGATAGACCCATTAGTACCCCTACTTCAGCAATATTGCCCATTGACAGATAGACCCATTTGTGCCCCTACCTCAAAGATATTGTCCATTGACAGATAGACCCATTTGTGCCCCTTCTTCAACAATATTGTCCATGGACAGATAGACCCATTTGTGCCCCTTCTTCAACAATATTGTCCATTGACAGATAGACCCATTTCTGCCCCTACTTCAATAATATTGCCCATTGACAGACAGACCCATTTGTGCCCCTACTTCAACGATATCGTCTATTGACAGATAGACCCATTTGTGCCCCTACTTCAGCAATATTGTCTATTGACAGATAGACCCATTTGTGCCCCGACTTCAACAATATTGTCCATTGACAGATAGACCCATTTGTGCCCCTTCTTCAACGATATTGTCCATTGACAGATAGACCCATTTGGGCCCCTACTTCAACAATATTGTCTATTGACAGATAGACCCATTAGTGCCCCTACTTCAACAATATTGTCTATTGACAGATAGACCCATTTGTGCCCCTCCTTCAACAATATTGTCTATTGACAGATAGACCCATTTGTGCCCCTCCTTCAACAATATTGTCCATTGACAGATGGACCCATTTGTGCCCCTACTTCAACAATATTGTCTATTGACAGATAGACCCATTTGTGCCCCTGCTTCGACAATATTGTCCATTGACAGATAGACCCATTAGTGCCACTGCTTAAACAATATTATCCATTGACAGATAGAAACATTAGTGCTCCTACGTCAACAATATTGTCCATTGACAGATAGACCCATTTTTGCCCTTACTTCAACAATATTGTCCATTGACAGATAGACCCATTTGTGCCCCTGCTTCGACAATATTGTCCATTGACAGATAGACCCATTAGTGCCACTGCTTAAACAATATTATCCATTGACAGATAGAAACATTAGTGCTCCTACGTCAACAATATTGTCCATTGACAGATAGACCCATTTTTGCCCTTACTTCAACAATATTGTCCATTGACAGATAGACCCATTTGTGCCCCTGCTTCGACAATATTGTCCATTGACAGATAGACCCATTAGTGCCACTGCTTAAACAATATTATCCATTGACAGATAGAAACATTAGTGCTCCTACGTCAACAATATTGTCCATTGACAGATAGACCCATTTTTGCCCTTACTTCGACAATATTGTCCATTGACAGATAGACCCATTTTTGCCCTTTCTTCAACAATATTGTCCATTGACAGATAGACCCATTTTTGCCCTTACTTCAACAATATTGTCCATTGACAGATAGACCCATTTTTGCCCTTTCTTCAACAATATTGTCCATTGACAGATAGACCCATTAGTGCCCCGACTTCGACAATATTGTCCATTGACAGATGGTCCCAATTTTGCCCTTTCTTCAACAATATTGTCCATTGACAGATAGACCTATTTGTACCCCGACTTCAACAATATTGTCCATTGACAGATAGACCTATTCGTGCCCCTACTTCGACTATTTTGTCCATTGACAGATAGACCCATTAGTGCCCCTACGTCAACAATATTATCCATTGACCGATAGACCCATTTGTGCCCCTACTTCGACAATTTTGTCCATTGACAGATAGACCCATTTGTGCCCCAACTTCGACAATATAGTCTATTGACAGATAGACCCATTTGTGCCCCTACCTCAACGATATTGTCCATTGACAGATAGACCCATTAGTCCCACTGCTTAAACAATATTATCCATTGACAGATAGAACCATTAGTGCCCCTACGTCAACAATATTGTCCATTGACAGATAGACCCATTTTTGCCCTTACTTCAACAATATTGTCCATTGACAGATAGACCCATTTTTGCCCCGATTTCGACAATATTTTCTATTGAAAGACAGACCCATTTGTGCCCCTACTTCAACAATATTGTCTATTGACAGATAGACCCATTTGTGCCCCTACTTCAACAATATTGTCTATTGACAGATAGACCCATTTGTGCCCCTACTTCAACAATATTATCCACTGACAGATAGACGCATTTGGGTCCCTTCTTCAACAATATTGTCTATTGACAGATAGACCCATTTGTGCCCCTACTTCAACCCCTATAGCAATTCCGTTTCGCCGTTCTTCCTCCGCACCTGCATTGAGCACAGCGTCGCCCGCCGATCTGAAAATAAATGTACTTTGAAGCGTGAGGATTATAAAAAACAAAAACCAGGGAGCAGCCGAAGGAATCCGGAGAAGACCGACCTTTAATTCCCAAGTGATGTCGGGGGCGGGGCGAATGACGTCTCGGCGAGGAGGCGGAGACCGCAAGGAGGCGTCGGTCCTCCAGCCGGGCTGCGTCGGTCCTCCAGGCGGGTCCTTCCGGTCGTCCATCGGCTGCGGCTTCCGGTTCTGCCGGCGGAGCGGAGAGAAAAGGGGGCGACGGAGGTAAAAGGGGAGTTGGAGGGGGGGGGGGTATTGGGGAGGTGCGGACGAGGGAGTTAGAGGTAGATAGGCGGAGGGAGGGGGCTACGCGTGTTAAGGGGGGGAGTTGAAGGGACGAAGGGACGGAAGGAGGGTGAATGGAAGGTATGAGGGGAGGGAAGGAGGGGGAGATGAGGGGAAGGGAGAGCGGGATGAGGGGAGAGGGGAGGAAGAGTTGAAGTGATGGGGAGGGAGGAAGGTACGAGGGGAGAGAGGGAGCAATGGGGGAAGGGAGGGTGGGAGGGAAAGGGGAGTAAGATTTGAAGGGATGAGGGGTGTAGGAGAGAGAGGTGAGGGGGAGGTATGGAGGGATGAGGGGAGGGGGAGGAAGATTTGAAAGGATGAGGGGTGGGTGGGAGGGAGAGGTGAGTGGGAGGGTTGGAGGGATGAGGGGAGAGGGGAGGAAGATATGAGGGGAGGATGGGAGGGAGGGGGGAGGGTTGGAGGAATGAGCGGATGGGGAGGAAGAGTTGAGGGGAGAGCGGAGGAAGATTTGATGAGGGGAGGGTGGGAGGGAGAGGTGAGTGGGAGGGATGAGGGGAGAGGGGAGGAAGATATGAGGGGAGGGAGGGAGGGGTGAGGGGGAGTGTTGGAGGGATGAGGGGAGGGGGAGCAAGAGTTGAAGGGATGAGGGGTGGGTGGGAGGGAGAGTTGAGTGGGAGGGTTGGAGGGATGAGGGGAGAGGGGAGGAAGATATGAGGGGAGGGAGGGGTGAGGGGGAGTGTTGGAGGGATGAGGGGAGGGGGAGCAAGAGTTGAAGGAATGAGGGGAGGGTGGGAGGGATGTGAGGAGAAGGAGGTAGGGAGCAAGGTGAGAATGGAGAGTGAGGGAGGTTATGGGAAACACGGACGGTGGAGTAGGAGAGGTTGTTGTTTGCAAGGAGAAATATCAGGAAGCAGGATGGAGAGGGTATGGGTTCATGGGTTAGTGGCAAAACAGTCCCTTCGTCCCATCTCGTCCGTGCTGGAACCATCTCCTCCCATCGACCAGTCCTCCACACCCCCTCCCACCCGCGTACCTGCCCAAACGTCCCATTAAATGTTAAAATTGAGCTCCCGTTCGCCACTTGCGCTGGCGGCTCGGCCCACATCCTCACCTCCCTCTGAGTGAAGACTTCTCCCCTCGCGTTCCCTTTAAACCTCTCACCTTTCACCCTTAACCTCTTGTGTCTCAGTGGAAAAAGCCTGCTTGCCTTTACCCCCTCGATACCCTCCTAATTTTGTATACCTCTGTCAAATCTCCCCTCAATCTTCTGCAGTCCCAGGAATAAAGTCTTAATAGTTTTAAAAATTTCCCTGAGGCTCTATGGTCCCAGCAGCTAAGTTTTAACATCCTTACAGAGTTGAAAATAAGCTTATTATCAAAGTACCAGCAATGTAAACAACCTTGAGGTTCGTCGTCTCTCCACAAGGAAATGCAATAAACAATAGACAATAGGTGCAGGAGCAGGCCCTTCGGCCCTTCGAGCCAGCACCGCCATTCACTGTGATCACGGCTGATCATGCACAATCAGTACCCCGTTCCTGCCCTCTCCCCATATCCCTCGACCCCGCTATCTATAAGAACTCTATCTAACTCTCTCGTGAATGCTTCCACAGACTTGGCCTCCACTGCCTTCTGGGGCAGAACATTCCACATATCCACCACTCTCTGGGTGAGAAAGTTTTTCCGCATCTCTGTTCTAAATGGCCTACCCCTTATTCTTAAACTGTGGCCTCTAGTTCTGGACTCACCCATCAGCGGGAGCATGCTTCCTGCCTCCAGCGTGTCCAATCCCTTAATAATCGCATATGCCTCAATCAGATCCCCCCTCATCCTTCAAAATTCCAGTGCATATAGGCCCAGTCACTCCAATCTTTCAACATATGACAGTCCTGCCATCCCGGGAATTAACCTCGTGAACCTACGCTGCACTCCCTCAATAGCAAGAATGTCCTTCCTCAAATTTGGAGACCAAAACTGCACACAATACCCCAGGTGGGGTCTCACCAGGGCCCTGTACAGCTGCAGAAGGACCTCTTTACTTGTATACTCAATTCCTCTTGTTATAAAGGCCAGCATGCCATTAGCTTTCTTCACTGCCTGCTGTACCTGCATGCTTACTTTCAGTGACTGATGAACAAAGACACATAGATCTTGTTATGCTTCCCCTTTTCCTAACTTGACTCCAGTTAGATAGTGATCTGCCTTCCTGTACTTGCCACCAAAGTGGGTAACCTCACATTTATCCACATTAAACTGTGTCTGCCATACCTCTGCCCGCTCACCCAACCCGACACGGAGGCAGGATCTATTCCAAATATCTGACAGAAAGTCGGTCCTCAGCCGGGGAGCCTGGTTCAGCCGGAGCCCACTCCGATCCAGCCCGGGGTCCTCTCTGACAATGTCACTCTTTTCCATCGATGCTGCCTGGCCTCTGGAGCTCCCCCGGTGACTTGGGTGCACTGCTCGGATTTCCCGTGCCTGCAGAATTTTTCTCTTCACTGCGGAAACCACAGGAACGGTGCAGAGGAGATTTACGAGAATTGTAAATCCCCAATCCTGGATTGGGGAGCATGCCTTATGAGAATAGGTTGAGTGAACTGGGCCTTTTCTCCTTGGAGCGACGGAGGGTGAGAGGTGACCTGATAGAGGTGTACAAGATGATGAGAGGCATTGATCGTGTGGATAGTCAGAGTCGGTACAGAGGAGATGTCAGGGGTAAGTTTTTTACTCAGAGAGTGGTGAGTGCGTGGAATGGGCTTCTGGCGATGGTGGTGGAGGCGGATATGACAGGGGCTTTTCAGAGACTTTTGGATTGATACATGGAGCTTAGAAAAATAGAGGGCTGTGGGGAAGTCTAGTAATTTCTAAGGTAGGTACAACCATCAGGAAGGAGGTACAGGAGTCTCAGGTCCTGTAATAACAGGGGTATTGAGGGGTAATAACTGTCCCTGAACCTGGTGGTATGGGTCCTGAGGCTCCTGTACCTCCTTCCCAATGGTTGAGGGGTGATAACTGTCCCTGAACCTGGTGGTGTGGGTCCTGAGGCTCCCGTACCTCCTTCCTGATGGTTGAAGGGTGATAACTGTTCCTGAACCTGGTGGTGTGTGTCCTGAGGCTCCTGTACCTCCTTCCTGATGGTGGAAGGGTAATAACTGTCCCTGAACCTGGTGGTGTGGGTCCTGAGGCTCCTGTACCTCCTTCCTGATGGTTGAGGTGTAATAACTGTCCCTGAATCTGGTGGTGTGGGTCCTCAGGCTCCTGTACCTCCTTCCTGATGCTTGAGGGGTGATAACTGTCCCTGAACCTGGTGGTGTGGGTCCTGAGGCTCCTGTACCTCCTTCCTGATGGTTGAGGGGTGATAACTGTCTCTGAACCTGGTGGTGTGCGTCCTGAGGCTCCTGTACCTCCTTCCTGATGGTTGAGGGTTGATAACTGTCTCTGAACCTGGTGGAGTGGGTCCTGAGGCTCCAGTACCTCCTTCCTGATGGCTGAGGGGTGATAACTGTCCTTGAACCTGGTGGTGTGGGTCCTGAGGCTCCTGTACCTCCTTCCTGATGGTTGAGGGGTAGTAACTGTCTCTGAACCTGGTGGTGTGGGTCCTGAGGCTCCAGTACCTCCTTCCTGATGGTCGAGGGGTAATAACTGTTCCTGAACCTGGTGGTGTGAGTCCTGAGGCTCCTGTACCTCCTTCCTGATGGCTGAGGGGTGATAACTGTCCCTGAACCTGGTGGTGTGGGTCCTGAGGCTCCTGTACCTCCTTCCTGATGGTTGAGGGGTGATAACTGTCCCTGAACCTGGTGGTGTGGGTCCTGAGGCTCCTGTACCTCCTTCCTGATGGTTGAGGGGTGATAACTGTCCCTGAACCTGGTGGTGTGGGTCCTGAGGCTCCTGTACCTCCTTCCTGATGGTTGTACCTGCTTTAGAAATTACCCAGGCTTCCCCACAGCCCTCTATTTTTCTAAGCTCCATGTATCAATCCAAAAGTCTCTTAAAAGCCCCTGTCATATCCGCCTCCACCACCGTTTCCGGCAGCCCATTCCACGCACTCACCACTCTCTGAGTAAAAAACTTACCCCTGACATATCTCTGTATCTACTCCCCAGAACCTTCAACCTGTGCCCTCTTGTGGCAACCATTTCAGCCCCGGGAAAAAGCCTCTGACTATCCACACGATCAATGCCTCTCATCGTCGTGTACACCTCTATCAGGTCACCTCTCACCCTCCGTCGCTCCGAGGAGAAAAGGCCGAGTTCACTCAACCTATTCTCACAAGGCGTGCTCCCCAATCCAGGCAACGTCCTTGTCAATATCCTCTGCACCCTTTCTATGGTTTCCACATCCTCCCCAGTGCCGCCCACGTGTCTATGACAGTATAGAGACATAGAAAACCTACAGCACAATACAGGCCCTTCGGTCCACAATGTTGTCCCGAACATGTCCCGACCGAAACAATTACCCGGCTTACCTAGAGCCATCTATCTTTCCATGCTCCATGGACCTATCCAAAAGTGTCTTAACAGACCCTATTGAGAGTGAGAGGAGAGATTGAGGGTGTCGGAGGAGATCGAGGGGGCTGATGGGGAAGGAGGAGGAGGAGGACAGGCAGACTTTGCCAGGAAGGACATCTGAACCCTCCTCCCCTCCCTCTCCTCCGGTCAGACGCGGACCTCCATCGGTCGGAGAGCCCCCCACAAAGTTGTGCCGACCATGTCCCTCCCTTAGAAATTACTCGGCTTCCCCACAGCCCTCTGTTCTTCTCAGCTCCATATACCTGTCCAGGAGTAAAAGCCCCTGTCGTATCCGCCTCCACCACTGTTTCCGGCAGCCCATTCCACGCACTCACCACTCTCTGTGTAAAAAACTTACCCCTGACACCTCCCCAGCACCTTAAACCTGTGTCCTCTCGTGGCAACCATTTCAGCCCCGGGAAAAAGCCTCTGACTATCCACACGATCAATGCCTCCATCATCTTGTACAGCTTCAACATGACACCCTGTCCCCTGCACTCCACACTCTGGTTTGTGAAGGCCAGGGTGGCAAACGCTTTCTTTATGACCCCCTCTGCCCGTGACGCCGCTTTCCATGGATTGTGGACCAGTCTTCGAACCGAGATGGAGAGAGAGGAGGGAGGGGTGAGGGAGCAGAGATTGAGGGTGTCGGAGGAGATCGAGGGGGCTGATGGGGAAGGAGGAGGAGGAGGACAGGCAGACTTTGCCAGGAAGGACATCTGAACCCTCCTCCCCTCCCTCTCCTCCGGTCAGACGCGGACCTCCATCAGTCGGAGAGCCCCCGACTCCCCCCTCCCGTCGGGCGACCCGCTCACCTCGCTGGGCAGGGCACCATGTCCGGGGCGGCGGGCAAGAGGGCCTCCCCGGAGTCAGGGGCGGAGAAGTCGTCGGCGATCGAGCCCCCGGCCGGGAGCTCAGGGACGAAGGTGGAGACCATCAAGCTGGGGAGCGATGCCTCCACGGTGAGTGGCCTGTCTACCCCCCCCCCCCCCACAGCCTTCAACAACAGTGCCTCCTCTCTCCCCCCCATCTCTCCCCATCGTCCTCTCTCCCCATCGTCCCCTCTCCCCCCCATCTCTCCCCATCCTACTCTCTCCACGGTGAGTGACCCGTCTACCCCCCCCCCGACAGCCTTCAACAACAGTGCCTCCTCTCTCCCCCCCATCTCTCCCCATCGTCCTCTCTCCCCATCGTCCCCTCTCCCCATCGTCCTCTCTCCCCATCCTCCTCTCTCCCCATCGTCCTCTCTCCCCATCCTCCTCTCTCCCCATCGTCCTCTCTCCCCATCCTCCTCTCTCCCCATCCTCCTCTCTCTCCATCCTCCTCTCTCCCCATCCTCCTCTCTCCCCATCGTCCTCTCTCCCCATCGTCCTCTCTCCCCCCATCTCTCCCCATCGTCCTCTCTCCCCCATCTCTCCCCATCGTCCTCTCTCCCCATCGTCCTCTCTCCCCCCATCTCTCCCCATCGTCCTCTCTCCCCCCATCTCTCCCCATCGTCCTCTCTCCCCATCGTCGTCTCTCCCCCCATCTCTCCCCATCGTCCTCTCTCCCCCCATCTCTCCCCATCGTCCTCTCTCCCCATCGTCCTCTCTCCCCATTCTCCTCTCTCCCCATCGTCCTCTCTCCCCATCGTCCTCTCTCCCCATCCTCCTCTCTCCCCATTCTCCTCTCTCCCCATCCTCTCTCCCTATCCTTCTCTCTCCCCATCCTCCTCTCTCCCCATCCTCCTCTCTCCCCATCCTCCTCTCTCCCCATCCTCCCCACTCCCCATCCTCCCCACTCCCCATCCTCCCCACTCCCCATCCTCCCCACCCCATCCTCCCCTCTCCCCATCCTCCCCTCTCCCCCCATCTCTCCCCTCTCCCCATTTCACCCCTCTCCCCCTCTCTCTTCCCCCTCTCACTCCCCTTCCTCTCTCCTCTCCCCCCTCCTTCCCGTCCCTCTCTCCCCCCTCCTTCCTGTCCCTCTCTCCCACTCTCCTTCCTGTCCCTCTCTCCCCCCTCCTTCCCGTCCCTCTCTCCCCCCTCCTTCCCGTCCCTCTCTCCCCCCTCCTTCCCGTCCCTCTCTCCCCCTCTCCTTCCCGTCCCTCTCTCCCCCTCTCCTTCCCGTCCCTCTCTCCCCCTCTCCTTCCGTCCCTCTCTCCCCCTCTCCTACCCGTCCCTGTCTCCCCCTCTCCTTCCCGTCCCTCTCTCCCCCTCTCCTTCCCGTCCCTCTCTCCCCCTCTCCTTCCTGTCCCTCTCTCCCCCTCTCCTTCCCGTCCCACTCTCCCCCTCTCCTTCCCGTCCCTCTCTCCCCCTCTCCTTCCCGTCCCTCTCTCCCCCTCTCCTTCCCGTCCCTCTCTCCCCCTCTCCTTCCCGTCCCTCTCTCCCCCTCTCCTTCCCGTCCCTCTCTCCCCCTCTCCTTCCCGTCCCACTCTACCCCTCTCCTTCCCGTCCCTCTCTCCCCCTCTCCTTCCCGTCCCTCTCTCCCCCTCTCCTTCCCGTCCCTCTCTCCCCCTCTCCTTCCCGTCCCTCTCTCCCCCTCTCCTTCCCGTCCCTCTCTCCCCCTCTCCTTCCCGTCCCTCTCTCCCCCTCTCCTTCCCGTCCCTCTCTCCCCCTCTCCTTCCCGTCCCTCTCCTCCCTCTCCCCCCTTTTCTCTCCCTCACTCCCCCTTCTCTTCCTTTCACTCCCCTCCCCTCTCTCTCACTCTCCACCTCTCTCCCACTCTGTTCCCCTCTCTCCTCCCCCTCACCCCTCGCTATCCCCTGTCACTTCTCTACCCCACGTCCCCTCTACCCCCTCTCTCTATCCCACTCTCTCAACCACTTTCACTTTACACCCCTCTTTACCCCCCTCTACGCACCCCACCCTGCCACCCTCCCCCTCACCCACTCCTTACTCCCTCACCCCATCCCCCTCTCCCCATTCTCTAACCCCTCCTCTCCCCCTCTCTTCCCCTGTCCACTGCCTCTCCTCCCTCTCTCATCCCTCGCCCCCTCAGCCTCTCTACCACTCTCTGAACCCCTCTCTCTCTTCCCTTTATGCTCCTTCTCCTTTCCTCGCTCTCTCCACTCCCCCCTGCTCTCGCCCTGTCTCTCCCACTCTCCCGCTCTCACACAGCCTCTCCCTCTCCACTCCAGGAGGAGCTGGACATCCGAACCCTGCAGGCGAGGAACCGGAAACTCTCGGAGGTCCTGGACCAGCGGCAGAGCATCGAGGATGAGCTGCGGGACCTCATCGAGAAGCTGGTGAAGAGACAGGCCACAGACGATGCCACCCTCCTCATCCTCAACAGATACTGGTGTCAGGTACGGACCGTCCCCTCACACACTCCCGGGGTCAGACACAGAGTGAATCTCCCTCCACACCGTCCCATAACACACTCCCAGGGTCAGACACAGAGTGAATCTCCCTCCACACCGTCCCATCACACACTCCAGGGGTCAGACACTGAGTGAATCTCCCTCCACACCGTCCCATCACACACTCCCGGGGTCAGACACAGAGTGAATCTCCCTCCACACAGTCCCATCACACACTCCCGGGGTCAGACACAGAGTGAATCTCCCTCCACACCGTCCCATCACACACTCCCGGGGTCAGACACAGAGTGAATCTCCCTCCACACCGTCCCATCACACACTCCCGGGGTCAGACACAGAGTGAATCTCCCTCCGCACCGTCCCATCACACACTCCCGGGGTCAGACACAGAGTGAATCTCCCCCCACACCGTCCCATCACACACTCCCGGGGTCAGACACAGAGTGAATCTCCCTCCGCACCGTCCCCTCACACACTCCCGGGGTCAGACACAGAGTGAATCTCCCTCCACACCGTCCCATCACACACTCCCGGGGTCAGACACAGAGTGAATCTCCCTCCACACCGTCCCATAACACACTCCCAGGGCCAGACACAGAGTGAATCTCCCTCCTCACCATCCCATCACACACTCCCGGGGTCAGACACAGAGTGAATCTCCCTCCACACCGTCCCATCACACACTCCCGGGGTCAGACACAGAGTGAATCTCCCTCCACACCGTCCCATCACACACTCCTGGGGTCAGACACAGAGTGAATCTCCCTCCACACCGTCCCATCACACACTCCCGGGGTCAGACACAGAGTGAATCTCCCTCCACACCGTCCCATCACACACTCCCGGGGTCAGACACAAAGTGATTCTCCCTCCACACCGTCCCAACACACACTCCCGGGGTCAGACACAGAGTGAATCTCCCTCCACACCGTCCCATCAAACACTCCCGGGGTCAGACACAGAGTGAATCTCCCTCCACACCGTCCCATCACACACTCCCGGGGTCAGACACAGAGTGAATCTCCCTCCACACCGTCCCATCACACACTCCCGGTGTCAGACACAGAGTGAATCTCCCTCCACACCATCCCATAACACACTCCCGGGGTCGGACACAGAGTGAATCTCCCTCCACACCGTCCCATAACACACTCCCAGGGCCAGACACAGAGTGAATCTCCCTCCACACCGTCCCATCACACACTCCCGGGGTCGGACAGAATGAATCTCCCTCCACACCGTCCCATCACACACTCCTGGGGTCAGACACAGAGTGAATCTCCCTCCACACCGTCCCATCACACACTCCTGGGGTCAGACACAGAGTGAATCTCCCTCCACACCGTCCCATCACACACTCCCAGGGCCAGACACAGAGTGAATCTCCCTCCACACCGTCCCATCACACATTCCCGGGGTCAGACACAGACTGAATCTCCCTCCACATCGTCTGATCACACACTCCCGGGGTCAGACACAGAGTGAATCTCCCTCCGCACCGTCCCATCACACAATCCCGGGGTCAGACACAGAGTGCATCTCCCTCCATACCGTCCCATCACACACTCCCGGAGTCAGACACAGAGTGAATCTCCCTCCACAACATCCCATCACACACTCCCGGGGTCAGACACAGAGTGAATCTCCCTCCACACCGTCCCATCACACACTCCCGGGGTCAGACACGGAGTGAAGCTCCCTCCACACCGTCCCATCACACACTCCCGGGGTCAGACATAGAGTGAATCTCCCAGCTCACCGTCCCATCACACACTCCCGGGGTCAGACACAGAGTGAATCTCCCTCCACACCGTCCCATCACACACTCCCGGGGTCAGACACAGAGTGAATCTCCGTCCACACCGTCCCATCACACACTCCCGGGGTCAGACACAGAGTGAATCTCCCTCCACACCGTCCCATCACACACTCCCGGGGTCAGACACAGAGTGAATCTCCCCCCACACCGTCCCATCACACACCCCCGGAGTCAGACACAGAGTGAATCTCCCCCCACACCGTCCCATCACACATTCCCGGGGTCAGACACAGAATGAATCTCCCTCCACACCGTCCCGTCACACACTCCTGGGGTCAGACACAGAGTGAATCTCCCTCCACACCATCCCATCACACTCTCCCGGGGTCAGACACAGAGTGAATCGCCCTCCACACCGCCCCATCAAACACTCCCGGGGTCAGACACAGAGTGAATCTCCCTCCACATCGTCCCATCACACACTCCCGGGGTCAGACACAGAGTGCATCTCCCTCCGCACCGTCCCATCACACACTCCCGATGTCAGACACAGAGTGAATCTCCCTCCACACCGTCCCATCACACACTCCCGGTGTCAGACACAGAGTGAATCTCCCTGCACACCGTCCCATCACACACTCCCGGGGTCAGACATAGAGTGAATCTCCCAGCTCACCGTCCCATCACACACTCCCGGGGTCAGACACAGAGTGAATCTCCCTCCACACCGTCCCATCACACACTCCCGGGGTCAGACACAGAGTGAATCTCCGTCCATACCGTCCCATCACACACTCCCGGGGTCAGACACAGAGTGAATCTCCCTCCACACCGTCCCATCACACACTCCCGGATTCAGACACAGAGCGAATCTCCCCCCACACCGTCCCATCACACACTCCCGGAGTCAGACACAGAGCGAATCTCCCCCCACACCGTCCCATCACACACTCCCGGGGTCAGACACAGAGTGAATCTCCCTCCACACCGTCCCATCACACACTCCCGGGGTCAGACACAGAGTGAATCTCCCTCCACACCGTCCCATCACACTCTCCCGGGGTCAGACACAGAGTGAATCTCCCTCCACACCGTCCCATCACACACTCCCGGTGTCAGACACAGAGTGAATATCCCTCCACATCGTCCCATCACACACTCCCGGGGTCAGACACAGAGTGGATCTCCCTCCGCACCGTCCCATCACACACTCCCGGGGTCAGAAACAGTGAATCTGCCTCCACACCGTCCCATCACACACTCCCGGGGTCAGACACAGAGTGAATCTCCGTCCACACCGTCCCATCACACACTCCCGGAGTCAGACACAGAGTGAATCTCCCCCCACACCGTCCCATCACACACCCCCGGGGTCAGACACAGAGTGAATCTCCCTCCACACCGTCCCATCACACATTCCCGGGGTCAGACACAGAGTGAATCTCCCTCCACACCGTCCCATCACACACTCCCGGGGTCAGACACAGAGTGAATCTCCCTCCACACCATCCCATCACACTCTCCCGGGGTCAGACACAGAGTGAATCTCCCTCCACACCGTCCCATCACACACTCCCGGTGTCAGACACAGAGTGAATCTCCCTCCACATCGTCCCATCACACACTCCCGGGGTCAGACACAGAGTGCATCTCCCTCCGCACCGTCCCATCACACACTCCCGGGGTCAGAAACAGTGAATCTGCCTCCACACCGTCCCATCACACACTCCCGGGGTCAGACACAGACTGAATCTCCCTCCTCACCGTCCCATCACACACTCCCGGGGTCAGACACAGAGTGAATCTCCCTCCACACCGTCCCATCTCACACTCCCGGGGTCAGACACAGAGTGAATCTCCCTCCACACCGTCCCATCTCACACTCCCGGGTTCAGACACAGAGTGAATCTCCCTCCACACCGTCACATCACACACTCCCGGGGTCAGACACAGAGTGAATCTCCCTCCGCACCGTCCCATCACACACTCCCGGGGTCAGACACAGAGTGAATCTCCCTCCACACCGTCACATCACACACTCCCGGGGTCAGACACAGAGTGAACCTCCCTCCACACCGTCCCATCACACACTCCCGGGGTCAGACACAGAGTGAATCTCCCTCCACACCGTCCCATCACACACTCCCGGGGTCAGACACAGAGTGAATCTCCCTCCACACCGTCCCATCACACACTCCCGGGGTCAGACACAGAGTGTATCTCCCTCCACACCGTCCCATCACACACTCCCGGGGTCAGACACAGAGTGTATCTCCCTCCACACCGTCCCATCACACACTCCCGGGGTCAGACACAGAGTGAATCTCCCTCCTGACCGTCCTATCACACACTCCCGTGGTCAGACAGAGAGTGAATCTCCCTCCACACCGTCCCATCACACACTCCCGGGGTCAGACACAGAGTGAATCTCCCTCCGCACCGTCCCATCACACACTCCCAGGGTCAGACACAGAGTGAATCTCCCTCCGCACCGTCCCATCACACACTCCCGGGGTCAGACACAGAGTGAATCTCCCTTCGCACCGTCCCATCACACACTCCCCGGGTCAGTCACAGAGTGAATCTCCCCCCTCACACTCCCCGGGTCAGACACAGAGTGAATCTCCTTTCTGACTCCTGCCACTCTTTCCCTCTCAGTTCGACGAGAACCTGCGGATTATTCAGCAGCGCTGGGACACAGAGGAGGAGGTGCTGTTGGACAGGAAGGCCGCCTGCCAGTCGGTTCCCGAGGCAGAGCCCGAGGGCGGCCAGGACTCTGAGCGCCGGGAGGAGCGGGAGAGAGGTGAGGGTGGGGGAGGGAGTGGGGAGAGAGGTGAGGGTGGGGGAGAGAGGTGAGGGTGGGGAGGGAGTGGGGGAGAGAGGTGAGGGTGGGGGAGGGAGGTGAGGGTGGTGAGGGAGTGGGGAGAGAGGTGAGGGTGGGGGAGAGAGGTGAGGGTGGTGAGGGAGTGGGGAGAGAGGTGAGGGTGGGGGAGAGAGGTGAGGGTGGTGAGGGAGTGGGGGAGAGAGGTGAGGGTGGTGAGGGAGTGGGGGAGAGAGGTGAGGGTGGGGGAGGGAGGTGAGGGTGGTGAGGGAGTGGGGAGAGAGGTGAGGGTGGTGAGGGAGTGGGGGAGAGAGGTGAGGGTGGTGAGGGAGTGGGGGAGAGAGGTGAGGGTGGGGGAGGGAGTGGGGAGAGAGGTGAGGGTGGGGGAGGGAGTGGGCGAGAGAGGTGAGGGTGGGGGAGGGAGTGGGGAGAGAGGTGAGGGTGGGGGAGGGAGTGGGGGAGAGAGGTGAGGGTGGGG
>NW_026780797.1:0-24875 GCF_030144855.1 Hypanus sabinus
CTTTGTCTCTACGATGCTGGATATCTGTCATCCCACCCAAAGAATGTATGGATTACCACTATTCTTCCCTGCTCTTCACCACCCTCGTCTCCCTTGTTTCATGAAAGAGCATTAAAAAAGATGAAACATACAATATCAATACCTTGGGAATTCTGTTCTGAGTTTGTTTGTTTGTTTATTTATTTAATTAGAGATGCTGTGCTTAACAGGCTTTTCCAGCTCAATGAGCTACATCGCTCAGCCACCCACTTAACCGTAGCTTCATAGAGTACCCCTGGAAAAGTACAGCACAGAAACAGGCCTGTTGGCCCTTCTAGTCCATGCTGAACCATTTAAGCTGCCTAGTCCCATTGACCTGGACTGTAGCCTCCATGCCCCTACCAGCTATGTACCTGCCCAAACTTTGCTTAGACATTGAAATTGAGCTTGCATCTACCACTTGTGTTGGCAGTTTGTTCCACACTCTCATGACCCTCTGAGTGAAGAAGTTTCCCCTCACGTTCCCCTTAAATCTTTCACCTTTCACCCTTGACCCATGGCTTCTAGTTGTAGTCCCATCCAACCTCAGTGGAAAAAGCCTGCTTGCACTTACCCAATCTATACCCTTCATAATTTTGAATACCTCTATCAAATCTCCCCTCAATCTTCTAGGTTCCAAGAAATAAATCACAGAATCACAGAGCAATTTAAAAAGACCAATTAACCTATTAACTTTAAGACTTTGAACTGTGAGAGGAAATGGGAGACCTGTGTTCTCATGAGAAGCACATACAGAGGATGCTGGAATTGAACACTGAACTTTGAGCTGCAATAGCATCGTACTAACCACTACACTACTATGACACCCTGAGTTGCTGAGGTGATAGAAACCAGCCAGATGGTGGGAAGATAGCACTGATAAGACAGGCCGGTCATTTTGAGATGATTTGGAAATTATGTTTATCTGGTGTTGATACTGCTGTATTATGAAATAAAAAGCAGAAATTGTTAAAAAAAAAGTTCGGCTGCTCAAACGACATCTATGGAAAGAAATTCAGTGAATATTCCAGGACCGAGACCCATCACCAGAAGTGATAAAGAGGAAACAAGTTAGTCTTAGCAGTAGAGAAGACAGAGGAGAGTAATAGCTGGATTCACCTTCACTTCTTCCTTCAATATAAGGAGCAAAATATCTAAGATACACATAACTATACAGTGGGACAGTGCTTTGTGCAGATGTAATTCAGGAATTCCCATTGCATTAATTTTAGAGAAGTGGAAATATCTGCAGAGCAAAATGACTGTTAGTAGAAATGCAAATTAAAGACATGAAAACTTTGCATCTGAAGCCTTTGAAAACCTCAGGATGCTCCAAATCACTCTGTAGCCAAATCTGTTTTTTTTTATATAAATGAGTGTTGTAATGTGGGAGGCTTGGCTGTTATTTTGTACACAGCAAGATGCAAAATAACTGCAGTTAGATCATCACTCAATGTTTTAGGAACAGTTCTGCCATCAGATTTCTGAACAGATCATGAATACTGCCTCACTATTCCTCTTTTGCTCTACCTACCTACCTATTCATCCATTTATCTATTTGCATGTCTGCTTTATTATATTGTAACAGTAATTTTTCTTGTCTTGCACTGTACCTTGTGGGACAGCATGGTAGTGTATTGCTTTACAGCAACAGTAATTGGAAAATCAGGGTTCAATTCCTGCCACTGTTTGTCTGTTCTCCCCGTGACTGTGGGGGTTTCCTCTGGCTGTTCTGGTTTCCTCCCACATTCCAGAAGATGTATGGTTAGGGTTAGTACGTTGCGGGCATGCGACAGTATGTTGGCACCAGAACACTTACGGTCTGCATTGGTCATTAGCGCAAACGATGCATTTCACTATGTGCTTACGTTGTTTTGATGTCCATGCGCCAAATAAAACAATTCTTTAATCTTTAATCTCTATTGCTGCCACAAAGCAATAAATTTCATGACGTATGTCAGTGAGGATAAATCGGATTATGATTCTGCTATCGATTGTGAGCAAATATTCGCTAGTCCTGGAGATATGTTCTTAGTGTTTGTGTGGATGACATCGTGCAGGCTCTTACATCCAGCTGAGATGACCTTCATTTAACCTGTCAGAAGGCAATGACAGATATCAATAAGGTTGAAAGAATGCAGAGAAAATTTACAAAGATGTTGCCAGGACTTGAGGACCTGAGTTATAGGGAAAGGTTGAATAAGTTAGGACTTTATTCCTTACAATGTTGGAGAATGAGGGGATATTTGATAGAGGTATACAAAACTATGAGGGGTATAGATAGGGTAAACACAACCACTGAGGTTGGGACTAGAACTAGAGGTCATGGTTTAAGGGTGAAAGGTGAAATGTTTGAGGGGAACTTCACTCAGAGGGTGGTGAGAGTATAGAATGAGCTGCCAGTGGAAATAGTGGATGCAGGTTCAATTTCAACATTTTTAGAGAAATATGGATATGTACATGGATGGGAGGGATTTAGAGTACTATGGCCCAGATGCAGGTCGATGGGACTAGACAGAATAATAGTTCAACATGAACTAGATGGACCAAAGAGGCTGTTTCTGTGCTGTAATGCTCTATGATTCTTTGAATCTAAGTGAAAATATGTTAAACACAGGTGAAAAATGTTACACTCAATTGGGAGGCTTATAACCACTTCCCTTTTGTGTCATGTGTGACAGCACTATCACAGAACTTTGATGACACATTAATTGTTGATGCTTCAATGAAGAAACATGGCAATGATCCATATGAACTGCATATTGAATTTCAATGTAGCATCCTGGCTGTAAATTCACACAGGCTATGAAACCATCACTGAACCTCTTTGATTTCACAGGGTGATAGAATTGCTTTGACTGGTATAAATGGTTCTGCCATTTAAGATTGCTGTTGATACCGCACGAACAAAAATTGCCATTCATTCCTGACACTTATGCACATTGTGACATAAATCTCTCCATTGACTCTCACAATCAGGGTGCTAAGACTCATTGTGACTTTGGGAACCATACATAATGTGGTCTCACTGCAAAAATTGCTTTTTTATTAACTGGAGCGGTTTTAAATAAAGAAATGACAGAATACAATCTGAGAGGCAACACCTCATGCTATACTAACCATCAGTGAGGTTGTATTGGGAAGGTAGCCTGTAGTCGTGTAGTGTGATACATGAGTTGAGTATGAAGTTCTCCTAAGGGGTTGTCTATTGATAGGTCTTCACATGGCTGTAAACACCAATCCACAGTTTTCTAGTGAGGGGCTTCCATACTTTACAATCCTGCCTCCTTCGCCTTTCACTGATCAATATGGAATTTAATCTGGGATGTTAGTATGGATTCCCGTAATGGAGAATGCCTGTGCATGACTTTGTTTAATGTGGGATGGCTGATGCATAGGCAACCACCACACAGTCCTTGACAGATCAGGGTCAGGGTCCAGTGGCATGGAATGCAGAACGACTGGAGGTCTTTCACTGCTGCCACCTTCCTCCACCCTCACTGCAGTTGTGGTGTGTCATCATCTTCCACCAGCTCTGCCGTTGATCTGGATTGCTCTTTGCCCTTGACCTTGCCACCACAGGTGACTCTATCAGGAGCTAACCTCCAGAAGGCATCGCTCCAAGCACAATCAAGTGACAAACATCATTCACCAAAATCTTGCTTTAATATACAAGATTATACCTTACTAAAAGTACAAGCTAGATCCAATTTTAGAGTCAGAATGCCACAAATTATCTTATGACTGATCAGCTATTACAGATAGGACAATCCACAATAACCGTCTGGATATAGCAAAACAAGATAAACCAGCAAGAACAGCTTACTTAATAGATATAGCCATTCCAAACTCATAAAACTTACAGAAATCAATAACTGAAAAACACCAGGAATATGCTGAATTAAAAGAGGAAATTGAAAGACTATAGAACGCGAACAGGGTATACATTGTTCCGATAGTAATATCTACAACTGGTATCATCTGGAATTCATTACACAATAGCATTAAACAATTAGGGCTACACAGCAATATCTGTGTAAATCTCCAGAAAGCCACAATACTAAACACCACTAGAATAGTCCAAAAGTTCCTAGAAATTGAGAAATGAGCGTGCTTGCCTATGCCTGTATCTGAGGTTATACCAGCTTCAGCTGAGAGAAAAAAATGTGTTTTTATAATAATAATAATAATAATAATAATAATTAATAAACAAACAAACAAACAAACAAACAATACATTTTGAGAACATGAGATGAAGAGTCCTTGAAAGTGAGTCTGTAGGTTATGGGAACATTTCAATGATGGGGCAATTGAAGTTGAGCGAAATTATCTCCTTTGGTTCAAGAGCCTGATGGTTGAGGGGCAATAACTATTCCTGAATCTGGAGCTTGAAGCTCCTGCGCCTTCTTCCCAATGACAGCAGCAAGAAGAAAGTATGACCTTTGTGGTAGGGGTCTCTGATAATGGATATTGCTTTCCTGAAACAAAGCTTTATGTAGCTGTGCTCAGTGGTGGGGAGGACTTCACCTCTGATGGACTGGGCTGTGTCCACTACTTTTTGTAGGATTTTCCATTCAAGAGCATTGGTGTTTCCATACCAGGCTGTGATGCAGTTAGTCAATATACACTCCACCACACACCTATAGAAGTTCGTCAAAGTTTTACTTGTCATGCCGAATCTTCGCAAGTTTCTAAGGAAGTAGAAGTGCTGCTGTATTTTCTTTATAATTGCACTTAAGTGCTGGCCCAGAACAGGTGCTCTGAAATGATAACACCGAGAAATTTAAAGTTGCTGACTCTCTCCACCACTGATCCCCTGGTGAAGAATGGCTTATGAACTTCTATTTTCCTCCTCCCGAAACCAATAATCAGCTCCTTGGGATTGCTGTCATTGAGTAAGAGGTTGTTGTTGTGGCATCACTCAACCAGATTTTCAATCTCCTTCCTCTACACTGTATCATCACCACCTTTGATTCGGCCTGTGACAGCAGTATCAAAAGCAAACTTAAATATGGCATTGGAGCTGTGCTTAGCCACAGTCATGAGTGTAAAGCAGGTAGAGCAGGGGTCTAATTATACAGCCTTGTGGTGCATCTGTACTGATGGAGATTGTGTAGGAGATATTGTTGCCAATCCAAACTGACTGGGGTCTGGAAGAGAGGAAATTGAAGATCCAATTGCATAAGGTCAGGTCAGGTCAGGTCTTGAAGCTTATTGATTAGCCTTTTTTCTTAGTACACTTCTGCATCCCTAAAACTTCTCCAGAGATTCACTTTATCCTAGCTGACCCATGCCTCCTTCATCCTGGCCAGCACCTCAATATCCCTGATCACCCAGAGTTGTCTACACCAACCAGTCTTGCCCTTCACTCTATCAGGAATATGCAGACCCTGAGCTCTTCCTATCTTACTTTTAAAAGCCTCCCACTTGTTTGTGACTGCTTTGCCCGCAAACAAGCTACTCCAATCAACCTGTTGTAGCTCCTGTTCATATCATCAAGATTCACCTTACCTCAGTATAGAACTTGAGCCTGCACATCTGTTCTGTCCCTTCCCATGTCTATTTTCAATTGTATTCAACTGCATCGACTGCCCTGATCTGGGCATTGTCTACAGGTTTGCTTCTAAATCTCCCTCAAAATGGAGTTTTTGGTATACTGTTAGCCACGTGTCTCTGTTTTTTTCTTAAGTTTAGCTCTTAATACCTGATTAGTGACCCTTTTGATATTTCAAGTCAAGTCAAACTGAAAGTAAGTTTATTATCAAAGGATGTATATGTCACCATATACTGTCCTGAGATTCATTTTCTTGCAGGTGTTTTCAGGAAAATGAAGAAATATAATCAATTTATGAAAGCTATACATAACCAAGGACTGATAACCAATGTGCAATTTATAAAAAATAAATTACTAATACTGAGACATGAGTTATAGAGTCCATGAAAGTGAGTCCATTAGTTGTGGAATCAATTCAGAGAGGCAGTAAGTGAAGTTATCAATGCCAGTTCAGGACCCTAATGGTTGAAGGGTAATAACTCTTCCTGAACCTGCTGGTGTGGGACCCAAGTCCCCTATACTTCCTGCCCGATAGTAGTAGTGAGAAGAAAGAATGGCCTGGGTGGTGGTGGTCCATGATGATGGATGCTTCTTTCTAATGGCAGGACTCCTTGTAAATGTGCCCAATGGTGGGAAGGTCTTTGACTGTGATGGACAGGGTTGTATCCACCACTTTCTGTAGACTTTTCCATTCCTGGGCATTGGTCCATTTTCTCAGTGTGGTTGTCTCTGAGAAAGTAGCCTGCCACTTTATTCTTTAGCCTCTTTGGAAACCCTGTAATTGGAGACATTATTCTGCCTTGTTTTTCCCTCTTTAAAAGCCATGTTTCAGTAATTACGATAGTGTCCAGACTGCCTTCAAAGAGAGGTTTCATTTGTGAAGGGGAATTAAAACTGGGGTAGCTCGCAATGGAGAAATGGTAGATTATTAAGTAATTAAAAACAGTAGTCATATAGAGGTGAATTTATTTTCATCATAATAGATGACTTGGTCATTATTATTCAGTGGGATTTTGCTATTTGCAAATCAGGTGTTACTGTTCTTTGATCACAGTGGTGAACATACTTCTTGGGGACAAACTCAGATGTTTAGAATATTTTGGGCCGAACTTTTATATGTAGGTAAGATTGTATTATTCAATGCTTCTATCTACAATTGGGAAGAACAGCAGGATAAAAACACAATCTGTAAGGCTGCTGTCTCATTGCTCCAGCGACCCGGGTTCAGTTCTGATCTCAGGTACTGTCTGTATAAAGTTTGCACGTTCTCCCTGGGTCCTCTTTACTTTCTTCCTGCATCACAAATGCGTGAACTGTAAATGGCCCTTGGCCTGTAGCTGAGAGATCTGGAGGGAATTCATGGGAATGTGGGGAGAATAAAATGGAATTAGTGTCAATGGGTGTTTAATAGTTGGTGTTCACTTGATGAGCTAAAGGGCCTGTTGCCATGGCAGCAGGATTCTGTGACATGTTTCTACGGTGTGACATTCAACTGTTCTAACATTATTATTTTATCAAACTTTCACTGTTTCCACTCTACTTTGATAATAAATGTGTTTTGAACTTTGAACTCTAATTTGACTGCCTAGCAGACACAGATATGTCTACTGATATCATATTGTAAGTCATTTTGCTGAAGCAACAATGATCACTCTAAAAAGCATAGTTTGTCTCTTAAACACTGGATTAATGAACTCTGACAGGCTTGACAGCTAAATTGACTTTCTTCTGTACAGTTTAACTAGGGTTTCTGCAGAATTCCACTGTCCAAATTGTAATTCACAGCTTCATTTTACACCGGCATATCTCCAAGAAAAATTCGATGGTTGAGAGGCAAGGATCAATTCTTGGAAAATACTGCATAGGTTGTGGCTCATTTCCATAGAAAGGGGAAAGTGAGGGATGATCTAATAGAGGTTCTTAGAATTAGAGTTTCTGAAGAGATTTACAAGGGTGGATGGTAGCAAGGTGTTTCCACTATGTTGTTTAAATGGTTCAATGGTTCAATTTAATATCAGGGAATGTATACAGTATACAACCTGAAATCCTTACTCTTCACAGACATCCACGAAACATAGGGAAATTGTTAACAAAAGCAGTGAGGAAATCAAGGGTAAAACTATTGCTCCAAATATGATTAGAATGTGGGTGTTAATCTCACTGTCGCAAGCAGTACTTTGGATTTTTAGCTTTTAAGGGGAGATATAAAGTGTATGAGGGAGGAAAGATTAGAAAAACACAAAATGCTGGAGGAACTCAACAGGTCAGGCGGTGTCTGTGGAGGGGAATAAACAGTTGACCTTTCAGCTTGATGAAAGCGCTTCATCACGATCTTCAGCATCCTGATGCAGGGACTTGGCCCAATCAGTCAACTACTTATTCTCCATGCATAGATGCTGTCTGATCTGCTCATTTCCACTAGCATTTGGTGGGTTGTTCTGCATTTCTAAAACCTGCAGAATCTCTTCTGAAGAATAAAAAAGATAGAGTGAGATTAGTGGAGTGGGATGGTTGCAACAGTAAGAGTTTGCCTGAATGAAGTCCATACCTTAACATCTACAGCTACACATTGGTAGCTGTATGATAGCATAGTGTTAGCATAATGCTTTACAGTACCAATGACGCAGGGTTCAATTCCTGCCTGTAAGGACTATGTACATTCACCCCGTGACTACGCGCATTTCCTCCAGGTTCTCCGGCTTCCTCCCACAGTCCAAAGGTGAACCGGCTGGTAGGTTAATTGGACATTGTAAATTGTCCTGTGATTGGCTAAGTGGGCTGGAAAGGCCTGCGGCATCTCTAAATAATATATGAATATCTCCTGTCCTGAAGCAGAGGATGCTAAAGAGGGACTAAATTTCCCAGTTATAAACAATTAACCTTTATTTCAAGTCTCCACTTGTACTAGGCTCATATACTTATCCTTTATGTTTCACTGAGATCACTTTGTCTTTTGGCTACCCTCTGTTAAACAATTTCAAGGACAGCTGCTGGCACAAAATATTCAGCAGGATTCTCCAGCAAAGCTAATGCAATCCAGCAGAACAGATAAGATTTCCAAGCAGGTGGTGGAAACTGCAGTTTAATTAAATACTTGAACGATAGTGCAGTTTAATTTTTTTTTTTTAAGTACCTTCACATTTAATACTTTGTACCAAAAATGGCCTTTTCAAATCACATCATATCAGAGCTCCCTCGTGAAAAGGGTGGGGGTGGGGGATAGTAATGTGTTTAGAAGAATGGAATGCTCAAGATTCCTAGGGCTGGACAGAGAAAGTGCTGGGATTTGATTTCTTCTGGCTGGAGAATAAGGGCCGTACTAAGGGTAAAATACCATCCATTTAGGACTAGGTGAGTTTTTCATTTTCAGATTTATTCACGTGGCAACAGTGAAATGCATCATTTGTGTTAAGAACCAAAACATCCAAGGATGTGTTGGGGGGACCACAAATCCTAGCATCAACATTGCATGCCCACAATATGTGGCAGAACAACGGAACACAACAAGAAAACAATATCAAATCCAGCCCCTTTCCTTCCTCGCAATCCCCCCCACTATCCACAGAGATTTGTGAGCTCTGGGAATTCAAACTTCAGAGACTGATGGATGTCATTTAGAGCATGTTCACACTAAGAGAATGAGGCTGAGAATCAAATAACTCATACTTGAACACAGGAACAAACTAAAGCAGTAATGCAGTCTCCACTTGCTTCTAATGCTTTTGCTAAAAGGGGACAAGGTTTTTCAGGTATGAATAATGATACAACCTCTCAGAGTAATCCTCAATTATAAGGATTGGCAGTGAAGGTCAAGCAGAGAGGGCATTTGATAACCTTTCACTTCTAGGATTCTTCCCCTATAGTAGCACAGAGCATCATTTTTGGAAATAATCTTCATAGAACAATAGGAAGGCACTATATCAGAATAAACAAGTTGGAATTAATGCAATTAAAATCCTGGATATACTTCTAGCTTGTTTCAGGAGCTACAAAGAAGATCTCAGCAACAGAAATACTGAAGGAATTTGGGAAGTCGATGTACGTTAGACTTTAAAAGGAACTAGCAAAGGAAGTGAGTATTTACCCTCTATAATTGTGGCACCAGGTGTTGAACAGAAATACAATCTGGATTTGATTCAGTTCAGTCACTCCTTGTTAAAACATCACACTTAAGCATCACAGGGCTCCTTTTGCACTACTTTTTCTAAAAATTACTAACTGCGCTGACCAGTGAAGCAAAATCTAGTCAATATGATTCCAGATTAAGTCACTTACATTGTATGTTTCAAGTTTGACACGGATTCTGCAGGTGAAAGACCGGAAGTTTGCATTCTGGAAAACTTCTTCAAAGGCTTGTTCATTCTATAATGAAAACAAAAATAAAGTACAGTGAAAGTAAATCCCATCACTATGAGCTTTAATTTTGTTAAAGTGACATTCTGAGTCTTCACAGCACTGGAAAGAGGGGCTTGAGAAGGGAGAACAGAAAACAGATGGGAACCAAAAAAAATCATACATCTTGAAAATCTTCTTGATAGAAAAGTGAATAGCCATGACTCTACCAAATGAAATGCAAGGCACTCCTTCACTCTGCCAGCCTGCTGGTATTTGTATATTTGAAGGAATTTGGGAAGTCGATGTACGTTAGACTTTAAAAGGAACTAGCAAAGGAGCCGAGTATTTACCCTCTATAATTGTGGCATAATTGTATATTTCAGCCTGCTGGTAAGGTGTATCACCTGCTTAATCCAACGCCCCCCACCCCCCCCCCAAATCATGGTCATGTGAAGCCACGGGAGCCATGAGGTAGTGGACGGTTGTATGAGCAGCTGCTGCAGATCATAAGTCCTGGTTCTGTGATCACTGATGTCAGGCAGTCTCTGAAGAATACTGATGACGACTGGGGTCACCCATCTTGTAAAGACACAGCCCAGAAGGCAATGTCAAACCACTTCTGTAGAAAAATTTGCCAAGACTAATCATGGTTACATAGATCATGATCACCCATGTCATACGACACGACACATAATGGTGGTGATGTAAGAGGGAAGGATTAGATTGATCTCAGAGTAGGTTAAAAGGTTGACACAACACATGGGCTGAAGGACTTGTACTGTTTGATATTCTATCACCACGTGCCTATCTAAGAGTTACAGAAATGCCCCAATGTACCCACCTCCATCTGGCTGGGCAGTCCATGCACTTACCACTCTGAATTTACTTTAAAAATTTTACCGCTGATACCCTCCCCCCAATATACTTTTCTTGAATCACTTTAAAATTATGCACCCTCTTGTTAGCCTTTTCCGCCCTGGGAAAAGATCACAAGACAAAGGAGCAGAAGTAGGCCATTCGGCCCATCGAGTCTGATCCGCCACTCCACCATGAGCTAAACTATTCTCCCATCTAGTTCCAATTTCCACCTTTTTCCCCCATAACCCTCAATACCCTGACTAATTAGATACCTATCAATCTCCTCCTTAAACACCCTCAATGATCGGGCCTCCACGGCTGTATGTCGCAACGAATTCCATAAATCCACGAACCTCTTGCTAAAAAAAAATTCTCATCTGTTTTAAATGGGTACCCTCTAATTCTAAGACTGTGGCCTCTTTCCTGGACTCACCCACCAAGGGAAACAGCCTTTCCACATCAACCCTTTCAACATTCGAAATGTTTCTATGAGATCCCCTCTCATTCTTCTATACTCTAATGAATACAGTCCAAGAGCCGACAAATGCTCCTCATATGTTAGCCCCTGCATTCCAGGAATCATCCTCGTAAACCTTCTCTGAACTCTCTCCAACATCAGTACATCCCTTCTAAGATAGGGGGCCCAAAACAGCACACAGTATTCCAAATGAGGTCTCACCAGTGTCCCATAGAGCCTCATCAGCACCTTACTCTTAAACACTATTCCTCTTGAAATGAATGCCAACATTCGCTTTCCTTACTGCCGATAACCTGGTGGTTAACCTTTAGGGTATCCTGCACGAGGAACCTCAAGTCCCTTTGCACTTCCGATTTTTGAATTTTCTCCCCATCTAAATAATAAACTGCCCGATTATTTCTTCTTCCAAAATGTACAACCATACCTTTCTCAACATTATATCTCATCTGCCATTTCTTTGCCCACTCTCCTAAACTGACCAAGTCTCTCTGAAACCTTTCTGTTTCCTCAACACTTCCTGCTCCTCCAGCTATCTTGGTATCATCCGCGAACTTAGCCACAAAACCATTTAATCCATAATCTAAATCATTAATATACAGTGTAAAAAGAAGCAGCCCCTTCACCGACCCCTGCGGAACACCACTAGTAACCGGCAACCAACCAGAATAGGATCCCTTTATTCCCACCCTTTGCTTTCTGCCTATCAGCCAATGCTCCACCCATTCCAATATTTTTCCTGTAATTCCATGGGCCCTCATCTTATTAAGCAGCCTCTTATGCGGCACCTTATCAAAGGCCTTTTGAAAATCCAAATACACAACATCCACAGCCTCTCCCTTGTCAATCTTATTTGAGATTACCTCAAAAAATTCCAATAGGTTGGTGAGGCAGGATCTTCCCTTCATGAAATCATGCTGGCTTGGGCCTATTTTGTCATGTACCTCATGGTATTTCATAACCTCATCCTTGAGGATCAACTCCAATAACTTTCCAACTACCGATGTCAGACTAATAGGTCTGTAATTTCTTTCTTAAACAGCGGAACTACATTTGTGACCTTCCAGTCCTCTGGAACCATGCCAGAGTCTATTGATTGCTGTAAGATCATTTCCAATGCCTCCACAATCTCCAAAGCCACCTCCTTAGAACCCATAGGTGCACCTCATTGGTCCGGGAGACTTATCTATCCTTAGTTCATTTAGCTTCCCAAGCACTTTCTCTCTAGTCATCTTGACTGTACCTAATTCTATTCCCTGAGACCTCTGGCTTTCAGTTATGTTGCTAATGTTTTCCACTGTGAAGACTGATGCAAAATACTCATTTAGTTTCTCTGCCATCTCTTTGTTACCCATTATAATTTCTCCAGCATCATTTTCAATCGGTCCTATATCAGGCCGTGTCACTCTTTTACTCTTCGTATACTTAACAAAAAACTTAGCATCCTTTTTTATGTTAATTGCCAACTTCCTTTCATAATTCATCTTTCCTTTTCTAATGACTTTCTTAGTTTCCTTCTGTAAGTTTTTAAAAGTCATCAAGTCCTCAGTTTCCCCACTAGTTTTTGCTTCCTTGTATGCCATCTCTTTTGCTTTTATTTTAGCCTTAACCTCTCTCGTTAGCCACATTTGTGCCATTTTTCCATTCATGATTTTCTTTTTTTCTTGGAATATATTTTTTCAGTAGGAATTTCATCCAATTCTGCTCTACTGTCTCTCCATCTAGTTTACTTTTCCAATCAACTTGGGCCAGTTCCTCTCTCATATCACTGTAATTTCCTTTGTTCCACTGAAATATCGATACACCTGATACCAACTTCTCCTTTTCAAATTTGAAACTGAACTTAATCATATTATGATCACTACTTCCAAGGGGTTCCATTACCTTTAGCTCCCTAATCACCTCAGGTTCATTACACAGTGCCCAGTCCAAAACAGCCGATCCCCTGGTGGGCTTATGGACAAGCTGCTCCAAAAAGCCATCCCGTAGGCATTCTGCAAACTCCCTCTCCTGAGATCCAGTACCTTCCTGACTTTCCCAATCCACTTTCATATTAAAATCCCCCATAATTATCTTGGCATTTTCCTCCTGACACGCTTTTTCTATTTCCAGCTGTAACTTGTAGCCTACATCCCAGCTGCTGTTTGGAGGCCTGTAAATAACTGCTATGAGTGCCTTTTTGCCCTTGCTATTTCTTAACTCGACCCATAAGGATTCTACCTCTTCTGATCCTGTGTCTTTTCTTTCTAGTGATTTGATATCGTTGCTTATCATCAGGGCCACGACACCCCCTTTACCTACCTTCCTATCTTTCCTATACACGGTGTATCCTTGGACATTCAGCTCTCAATCATACCTATCATTTAGCCATGACTCAGTGATGGCCACTATGTCGTATCTTTAAACCTGTAGCTATACAACAAGGTCATCCACTTTATTTCTAACGCTGCGTGCATTTAAATACAGTACATTTAAATCAGTATCTGTTACCAATTTTGCTATATTTCTATTGCACAGCAAACTATCCTGTCTATTCACCTGCCTGTCCTTCTTGCCATCTTTGCTGCACAGTATCTTTGACTTATTTCTATTTTCCATACCTCCCCCAAAATAGATCCCAATGATCCAAGAATTTGAAGCCCTGCCTCCTGCACCAGTTATTTAGCCACACATTCATCTGCTTAATTCAGCTATTCTTACCATCATTAGCGCGTGGCTCAGGCAGTAATCCTGAGATTATTACTCTGGAGGTCCGTTTTTTCAATTTTCTTCCTCGCTCCCAGTAATCTTCCTTCAGCACCTCCTCTCTTTTTCTGTCTATGTTAATGGTACCAACACATAACAAGACTTCTGGCTGCTCGTCCTCTCTCCTTAGAATACTCTGGACCCGATCTGAGACATCTTGCACCCTGGCACCAGGGAGGCAACACCCCATCAGGGTATCCTTGTCTGGCTCGCAGAATCTCTTGTCTGTTCCCCTCACTATGGAGTCCCCTATAACTAATGCACTTCTGCTGGCTCTCTTGATCACGGCACTGGCCAGAGTCCTGTTCGCTGTGGTCTTCCTCTGTCAGGTCAACCTCTCCAACAGTATCTACAACAATATATCGATTCCTGAGGGGGACTGTCACAGAGTTGCTGTCCACTATCTCTCTACAGGTATTATCAATCACCTCCTCACTTTCCCTACTTAGCTGAAGGTCATTAAGTTGCAGCTCCAGATCCCAAACACAGTCCTTAAGGAGCCTCATCTCAATGCACCTGGTGCAGATATAATCCTTGGGGAGGCTGGGAGTCTCCCAGGGTCCCCACATCTGGCAATCCAAGCACAACACTAATCCCAGATGCATACCTCTAATGTATACTGCTATCACTAAATGAATAAATAAATAAATAAATCGGTAACTTGCCCCTTTACTATAAGACTCAACGGTCACAGGAAGCCTCTTCCTGGTTCCGCCTAAGCCCATTGAGCCAAAGCCCTATCACTGCATCCTCTCACTCCGCTGCCTGCTCCGACGCTGCCCGCTGGATATGGCGGTGTTCTTTTTAAGCCTTCCACGCTCTGAGGTCATGCGCCTGCGCAGTTGTGCCTCTTTTATCCCAAGTAGTTAAAAAAAATATGAATTTTCTCCCGAAAAACAGCGACTTACTCCGCTGCCTGCTTGCTGTGAAAAAGATCTACGTCTCTCATCTTGTACACCTCCATCAACAGCAGAAAGCTACAAAGGCCAGCTTCCGCTCCTCACGAGACAAGCTGTTTTTATGCATAGTCAGAAAGACTCCAACTGCAGCCCCAAACTAGAACACCATCACCAACCAGCTGGATATGCTTCTCCTGCACCCACTACAATACAATCATATTTCACTTTAATTGTGTTTTATTTATTACCTTGTCATTTCTGCCTCGTTGGTTTTGTATTTATACGAGCATGAGTGCTGAATGCAGAAACTATTATTCAAGATCACGCTGACACCCGTTATTCCACACAGTAATGCCACTGAGCTAAAAATAAAATCTAACTATTTTCCTGGACGCCAGAAAACATTACTGAATATTTCTTCCTGATTGTTCAAATAAATGAAAGAAATGCATTATCTAAGTAGAAAACTTTAGCCACATAAATTTCTTTCCTGTTTCTCTTAGCTATAAAAGTAACTCACTAGTTAAGCAGGCAATGTGAATTCCTGTCAATGTTATATAAATAGTCATTTTCTTATCTGGAATCTTTTCCAACCCATCACATCTCTTTCTATTTTTGCATTGTTCAAAAGCAAAGGCATATGAAAAAACAAGTCCAAGACTTAAAATGGGAAAATATAAAATAGGAAGTTGCCTTAAAAAAAACAAGTTGATATATAATTGTGGGAAGAAAATCACACGAGTCCGAAACTGTTCAATATTCACTCTACAAGATGATCCACAACAAGAATCCAGTATTGAAAATGTTAAAGCAAGTGTACAACACAGGCTGGACATTATACAATAACTATAAGACACGAGCAGAATTAGGCCTTGTCCCCATTATCTTTGACACCCTCCATGGTAGTGTAGTGGTTAGCACAACACTATTACGGCTCGGAGCATCCCGAAGTTCAGAATTCACTTCCGGTGTCATCTGCAAGATGTTTGTACATTTTCATGAACCATGCGTAGTTTCTTCCCACAGCTCAAAGACATACTGGTAAGTTGGTTAACTGGTCATTGTAAAATGTCCTGCGATTAAGGTAATGTTTGCTGGTTTGCTGGGCGATGCAGCTTGCTCAGGCAGAAGAACCTGCTCCACACAGGTTCGAAACAAATAAATGAATAATAAAGAACCTATCAGTCTCCGCTTTAAATATATCCAATGACTTGGCCTTCACAGTCATCTGTGGCCAATTAAATCTAGCCCCCCCCCCCCACCCCATTCTTCTAAACTCTAGTGAGTATAGGCAGCAAACACTCCTCATTTTACCCTTTCGTTCCTGGGATCATTCTCCTGAATCTCCTCTGGACCATCTCCAAATGTCAGCACATCCTTTCTTAGATAAGGGGCCCAAGTACAGTCTGACCAATGCCTTATAAATCCTCAGCATTGTATCCTTGCTTGTATAGTCTCGAAATGAACACTAACATTGCATTTGTGAAAGGGAGAGAGAAGTTGAAAAAGAACTGCATTGAATATGCTCATTCCACAAACCGTTCATTCATTAGTGCTTTTATTTTCATTTACTATTACAGTTCTTAAGAATTCAGCAGAAGAAATGTTCTCAGAAAGAATCTGGCTAGAGACCTGATTGAATTAGTCAGGGAAAAATTCAATAAATACCAAGAAAGAATACTATTTCACTGGAGGCACAGCATCATATGTGCATTGCAAGCTTGGCATCAGTGCCTCATCTGTATACCCTGAGCCTTAAAAGGGCTAATTGTAAAGACCAAGCAATATTATTTTGTTTGCACTGGTTTCCAACGTTTGAATTTTGTGGGTTTAGAAGATTAGAGTTGGCTGCTCCCGGGAGGTGAAAAGCCTGAAAGAAAGTGGCTAACGTTGTCAGCAATCCAACCATTCCAAAAGATATTCACTTTTGCCCACGGCTATTCTTCACTGATAAAGTCTCAATTAGGATGCAAATACCATTTAACATTAGCACCTTGAAAATTAATGATAAGTGTGAAAACAATGCCACTGACTTGAAACATTAACCTGCTTCTCCTTGTAGATGCTGAATGCTCTGTTGAGTAACCTCAGTACTTGATGCTTCATGGAATTCAAGCAATAATCCACAATAACAGAAGTTCAGATGAAAGCAATGAAAAGGTAATAGATTTGATTTGATAGATAGCAATATTGTCTTGAGGTTAAGTAATTTAGTGAAGTTCAACTATGATTGGTGCTCAAGAATTAACCTGAAGTCCCAGGTTAATTCTGTTCCCATCTCTTGTGGTTAAATTACTGTCTTAAGTAGATGGTGTCTATGGCTTTTAAAATACAAAAGCACAAGTGAATTGCCACATTGCTATAGAATGTTATTCACTCATTTACAAAATTTTCATGTGCACTACCTGGACTTCAGTAAATTGCAACTTGTGAAACATTTTAAAATGGCAGGGGCAAATCTGGACTAAAACCTGAGAAGCTGAAAACACTTCTCTAGAGGAATACAAGAAAATGCTTGAGGAACTCAACAGGTCAAGCAGCATCTATGAAGTGAATAAACAGCTGACGTTTAAGACAGTTTTATCAAGACTGGAAAGGAATGGGGAAGATGCCAGTATAAAAAGGCTGTGGGGGGGTGGCAATGGAGGTGGGCGAGAGAAGGGGGACAAATTAGAAGGTGATAGATGAAGCCATGTGTGTGGGAAAGGTAAAGATACACTTCTCTAGCTCAATGGAAGTAGGATTTAAAAAGCAAATATTTTAATCCAAGAATCCCAACTGTTCACCATGGACAGTCTCAAGCCTGGCTGTGAGAGATGGTGGTTTGGGCATGGGGTTAGCAACCCCATCCTGTAAAAACTCAGTGCTACAGAAACTCCAAAGACCACATCCCTGAGAGGGGAAGGATCTGTGAAGATGGGCTACACCTGGCAACAATTTGAAAGACTGGCCCAGGTGGGAGGACTCTGACGAGCTGCTGTCAGCAACCTATACCTCAGTAGGGGTGATGAATGAAGAAGAATAATGCCAGCTTTATTTTCATCACTAGAATTCACTACCTTGGAGATAGGCAGCTGGTACAAATCACAAATTATCAGTTTCTTCAGAGAAGAACAAAAGATATGGAAAAAGGAAAAATTGATATTCAGCTGATCAAGTCCAGATATTAAAACTGAAATATATTTAAGGAAACGAATAAACACTCACCGAGTCCTTCAGTTCTCCAAGATAATTGGCATTCTGCCCAAGGATTGCCTCGCTTGTCTCTTGGAAACACGTTACCCACTGATTTTCTCCAAAGTCTGCCAGATTTACCTGAGGATGTAATTGAAGACTGATTTGCACGCAGAAAGTCACCTGATATTTTAAAATCCTTCCAGAAAGCAATAGTTTAAATCATTAAATAACATTTATCACAAATTCTAAACTACTTAATGTTAAGAAAAAATAGCGAAAGACTACCTCAGTTACTGTAAGCATTTACAACTTCCAGTGCTGGTTCTATCAAGTCAACAAACTACATGGCAAGTGTTAGTGTGCTCAACAGTCATCTGTGGAGAACACCTCCACCCTACAGGTCTCAGGTGACAGCACAATCGTGACAAGAGATTCTACAGATGCTAGAAATCCAGAATAATAACACAAAATGCTGGAGAAATTCAGCAGGTCAGGTAGTATCCATGGAATTAATATTTGGCCCATACTATACACCTAGAAAGCAGAAAACTAAATATTTGTACACGAGGCTTTCTCTTCTACTCACTTGGCCATCACCTTCCTCTAGTGCCCCTCCTCTTCCCCTTTCTCTTGTGGGCTACTCTCCTCTTCCATCAGATTCCTTCTTCAATCCTTGACCTTTCACCTGTCACTTCCCAGTTTTTCACTTCATTCCCCCCCCCCCCTCCACCCACCTTCACTGCTCACCTAGTCTCACCAATCACCTGTCAGCTTGTACCCCCCCCACCTTGCTTTGGCATCTTTCGCCTTCCTTTCCAGTCCAAATGAAGGGTCTCAGCCGAAAACATTGATTGTTTATCCCTCTCCATAGACGCTGCTTGACCTGCTGAGTAAAATCAGTGAGCTTCTTGAACTCCGCTTGATAAGTTATTCTTTCAGTTATGTGTACTCATCACCACGGAACATTCTAAAACTTAAAATTTGAGTGCTGTGCAAGAAATTATTATTTGTGAAAGAATAGAAACCAAATTTTCAAACATGCTCTCAAGAGTTCACTTACTGACAAGATCATTCGATATTTGAAGTTGGGGAACTCACGATCACATTTCTCACATCTATAAAGGCCATTCTGTTGATCCACAACCTTCTTATTGCAGTCTGCGGTGGGACACGCCTGGTACATGCAGTTTTCCTTCCTTAGGTACACAATGGTACCAACAGTCGTGTAATAATCAGGCTAAAGAAAAGATTACTTATTTAGAGATACAGTATGGAACAAACTCCACCAGCCCAAACCACATCACCCAGTAACCCAGTGATTTAACTCTAGCCTAATCACAGGACAACATACAATAACCACTTACCCTACCAACCAGTACATCTGTGGACTGTGCAGGAAACTGGAGCACCCAGAGGAAATTCACGTGGTTAAGGGGAGAAGGTACAAACTCCTTACAAATGGCTCCAGAATTAAACTCCAAACACCCTGATCTTTAATGGTGCTGTGCTAACCACTAAGCTACTGTGGCTCCTTAAATGATTAGAGCAGAAATGATCCATTGTGAATGTATACCACACTACAAAATACATTTTTGTCCGTCAATTTTTTGAGTCGTCAGCGTGGACCAATAGGATATACACACTTTCTAAGGACCATCAAGGAGCAAAGGTTTGAAATAGCAGACAACAGAAATTGTGTACAACAAGACAAGCTTGGTCAACAGTGCTGGGTTCTAACTCAAGCAGTACTGTATATACTTGGGCCTTGTTCTTGCAGAGCCTTTTCTTCAACTTCATTTCTTTCCAAAAAAAAAAACAAAACTCATTTCCACTTTCTCCAGGGCAGCTGAGATGAATAAATGCAATTGCCTCATGCAGTTATCATCCATAAATGTGATGTAAGGTGTGCAGCATGGTTTGGAAAACTTTCCGATTTATCCTCTCCGCAAAGCGTGAGTACAATTAATATCTTCCATGAAATAAACCAACCCAAGTGGAAAAAGTTCAATCAGAGTTAGGGGTGCACAGCATTAAAAAAGCAATAACACTACACATACATGGATTTTCTATCTATAAAACTACTTCCCGCAGCCCCATCACTTAGCCTGCACTTGTATCAACTTCATCCATTATTAATACCAATGTCTACAATTATAGCAGAGAAACAAATACAAAGTTGTCTGTCTGCAATTTAACAGACTTCAATAAATCACACTTGGCCAACTCTTTAAGGTTAACATATGAGGAATGTTTGATGGCTCAGGACTGCACTTGGAGTTTAGAAGCATGATGAAGGATCTAATTGAAGCCCATCAAATATTGGAAGGCCTGGAGTGGATGTTTCCAACAGTGGGGCAGTCTAGGACCAGAGGACACAACTGAAGAGAAGAACATATCTTCGGAATTTCTTTAGCCAGAATGTGTGGAATCCATTGCCCTAGGTGGCTATGGAAGTCAAGTTACTTAAAGCAGAGGTTTCTGATTAGTAAGGGTGTCAAAGGTTACAGGGAGAAGGCAGGAGAATGGGGTTAAGACGGATAATAAATTAGCTATGATCGAATGGCAGAGCTGATACGATGGGACGAATGGTATAATTCTACTCCTATGTCTGTGGCCTATTAACTTACGCTTATTTATTTCACAAAGTTAAATACAAGAATATGCAGATGCTGGGATTCTTCAGCAACACGCACAGAACACTGGAGGAACTCAGTGAGTCAGGCAGCATACATGGAGGAGAATAAACAGTTGAAATTTCAGTCCATGACCCTTGATCAGGACACATTTTTTAACCAAGTTATCTGGAGGAAAGTTGGATAACAAATTTTAAGGAGCTTATTTGGAGAAGTTTTTCAAAAAAATATTTAAACTTTAATGGAATTAGAGGAGTAGGCATCTGTAAAAACTACCAAATATACTTCAGAATGTGCATTAGCCAAGGAAGCACCGATGAGAGCCAGAGGCAAAGTATAACATGCTGCAGTAACAAACAACGGCCCTCCAATTTATTATAAATTAGTTGAATTTTGAAGCAACTGTTAAATCACTTTGGTTTTATGTTGAGAATATGTAAATATCTACTTATCAAAAGCAGACTTATATAACAACCTGCATCATCATGAGCTCATTCTCCCCAAAATAAAAGCTAAACCTTGAATACTAAAAATCTCATCTTGAGTTGATAAATTTACATAGACTAGACTTTCAAACAGCTGCCAGTTATCAGATTGACAGGAACCAATTATGATGAACAAAACTCCCTCAGAATATAGTGCTGAGAGATATAGGAACCCTGCATCAGGTGCTGTCGTACAGATAATATGCCTCAAGTGAATTACCGAGCAACAAGAAATCATGAATCAAATGCCACATTCAATACCAGTTACACAAAATTTCAGGTTTGCTGCCCCATGTCAATAATCTGCTCCATGATACCAATGCTAAAAAACTTGATCACGAACCCTCAAGAGAGTTTACAATTCCATGTGCTCCCTTCTCGTTGCCATTGGGCAGGAGGTACAGGAGCCTTGGGTCCCGTACCAGCAGGTTCTGTAATAGTCAGTACCCTTCACCCATCAGGCTCCTGAATGAGTATGGATAACTTCACTCATGTTCTCAGTATTATTTATTAATCATTACCTTCTTCTGTATTTGCAGTTTTGTTTTGCACATTGCTTGCCGTTGTTTGTGTGTAGTTTTTAAAGAGCATAAGATATTGCAGCCAAATTAGGCCATTTGGTCCATTGAGTCTGCTCTGTCATCATGGCTGGTCCATTTTTCCTCAGACTCTATCTCCTGTCTTCTCTCTGTATCACTTTATCCCCTGACCAATCGAGTATCTATCAACCTCAGCTTTAAACATACATAAAGACTTGGCCTCCACATCCCTGTGGCAACAAATTCCACAGATTCACCACCCTCTGGCCAAAAAAAATTCCTCATCTCTGTTCTAAAGGGACACCCTCTATTCTGAGGCTGTGTCTTCTGGTCTTAGTGGATGTGGAGAGGATGTTTTCTATGGTGGGAGAGGCCTTTCACCATTCAACATAAGAACGAGGGGTGACCTCATTGAAGCCTGAATTATAGAGAATACAGGCTCAGAACCATCAAACGCTCTTCGTGTGACAAACTGTTCAATACTGGAATCATTTTTGTGAACTTCCTTTGAACCCTTTAATTGATTCTATTGATTTTAGTTGATTCTATAGTGGATCTTTGCATCTGCTGTGAATGTGCACAAGAAAATGAATCTCAGGATGGAATACAATCTGCTCTCCAGTGCAGTCTAATCACATCATCAACTTAACCAAATACCAACACACCACCTGTCAGCTGGATTGGATTACTTGATATTACGTATCCCAAGTTCTTAAACAAAAAAGGGGGAAGAATAATCAAATGGAATGAGATTAAGCATAACAATCCATGTAGCACTTCCCTACAGGATATCCCAATCAATTTATTAGCTGAAAACTAATCTGGAAAAACTTAATTTTGATGCCAGCCTGCCAGATATCAGCACCAGGTAATGTTAAAGATGGGTGGATTAAAAAAAAAGCAGTTGAAGTAAAAAAATGATTCAGTAGGACTACAAGGTTCTTCAGACAAACATGCCAAACTGCCTCCGTCAAGAAAATAATGTGCAAGGGCATACATAGAAAATGCAGATTTAAAAAAAACCAAGTCTAACATTCAGGAGGGAAGGGCACAAGTAAAGTTGAAAGGAGAGGAAGGAAAAAAAAAGCTGGATGATAGCATTCTGGCATAGCAAAAGCTTTGAATATTTCACACAACTTACTAGAAACATTCAACAGAAATGCCAGACAAAATAACAATGACAATGGAATATTTGGAATACCATTCTGCCAAGCTGGGGCTCCTGTCAATCCACGTCTGAACTCACCTTATCTCCGTGACCCAAATTTTCATTTTTAACTTCAAGTAGTACTTTCCAGTTCGTGTTCCCCCCTGTGGAACCACCCTTCATATCAGAAATAGATGTTCCTTCCATCACCTGGCCTTCAGTATCAAACCTGCACAGCAAACATAACACACGTGAACAGTCACATCTAATCCAACAAGTACCAGATATAGACATCAACCTTTTAAAAAGAAAAACTTGATAAGAGGGCAATAAATCTACGAGAATGCTTCAAACCAATGATATTTTAAGTGGAGATGTGCATTACAACAATAAGGTAAAATTTGACTCAACAAGCAATCTGCAGGAAGCATCCAGCAGGCAGAGCAGCTTCTGTTGGGAGGAAATGCATCGATGTTTTGGGTCAAAACCCTAAATCAGGGTTGAAAGTGGAGAGGTGATAAAGAGGAGTAGCGAGGAAGGACTGGCAAGTCCTGGCTGTTAACTGCTTCTACAGTCGAAAAGATTTTTCAGAAACTGGTGGACACAAGTATAGCTGCATTTCTCTGACATTTCAAACAGTTGACCATCAGAAACCTCCTACGTAGTAACTGTAGCATTCCATTCACCCCATGGGTTTGATGTGCCATTCAATAAGATTGTGGTATAACCACAAGCTCACATTCTCTATTGGTGGCAAAGAATCCACCATCTATCTCAGCCCTGAATATGCTAAGCATTCAAACATTCTGAAGGCTTCAGAAGTTAAACATTTTATAACTTTAACACATCACCTACAGTCTTTCAAGTTCCAGATTGTAAAGGAAAAAATCTCTTATTCCAGGAATCATTCTTGAAAGCCCATGCTAGACAGACTACATGGCAAATTTAATCTACATGAAGGGCCAAGAGCAATTGACACGAGTAGATGATGTAGAGCACCATGGGGGGAAATAACACGACTTTGTTAACAATCTGCTTCATGCCCTATGACATCAAGTCTTTAATGCAACATGTCTCCACAGGCATAGCATCCTACAGCACTCTGTCCAACCAGCATTCATGAGCAAGTCTAGTTTTTGAAGGTCTACATACTGTCTTCACAATCATGCAATAAATAGGAAGACCTGCCCCAGTTGTGCCCAGAAAAATTCTTCAGGGGGTGGGAGAGAAAGGAAGAAAAGAAATTCAGTGCAACTTCAATATGAAAGATCTCCTTTTACAGATTCAAATACATTCCTCAGCACACATATCCACGAAAGACTGGTTGTTTTTATTCATATATAGATGATGGTAAATAAAAGGCAGCTTTTTATCACTGGGTACCAGTGCATGAAGCCAGTCAAGGTGGCACAACGCCAGTCTCATGGATCATCACCCAAACCCCTGGAATTCACAACATAAAACTGTCCACAAGTCAGCAGGAACCTCTACCTGGTTTGTTGGGTTTCATGGCTGTGGAAAACAACAGCGGGCAACGCTCCCTACAAAAAGTCAGTCATACTTTGAGTGCATCAAGCAGCAAGTCAGCATGCCAAATACGAAAATCTACCACCACTAACTTGGAAAATGTTCAGTATAAAATTTAAGATGAAATAATTTTAATTCACTTGAATCAATTTAGCTAACATTTGATCTACACACATATAATCTGTGCTTCTTTCGAAAACAGATCTTACAAAAGCCATTAGGAAAGGACACAGCTTGGTGCCAACAGCATTAATAAAACCACTAGAACCTTTCACAATCACACTTATGTTCAGTAAAGCTGGGTTCACATTAGGGTCATCCAAATTTTAAAATGTCTGGCTCCAAAATATTAATGTACTCTTTAAGTGCATTTTCCAAAATAAGACAGCATCACTTGCACATTTGATTTTTGATTTCCATGTTTACATCAATAGAATGCATTATACAAATTGCAAACAATTTTCTTACCCCCACTGTTGCTTG